>NC_135224.1:8000087-8027587 GCF_052324685.1 Brachyhypopomus gauderio
CTGCAAGCTGCTTTTAATTCTCATCCAAATCTCTGAAGGATTTCCAGGAGGCATTACGAATGTCTGACTCTCCAAATATCCTCTCTCTCCGATATTCACAATCAAAAGGGTTGGGGGGGGGCAGTGTTAGCTGGCAGGGTTGTGGGTCTACGCAGGGTGCTACGACGCTAGCCAGGTCTACAAAAGTCTGGCTAAGCGACGGGCCAACGTTGTGAAGTTCTCGCACCTCTCTCTCATGGATAATTGAACCCACTGAATGAAATGATCTCCAAAGCAAAGGCCAGCGCTCACCAGCACGCCTGGCTGTCACCATGGAGGACTCCAGGGTGCATGGGGTGCTGGCCACGAACGTGCCCGCCATTCCGTACAGCTACGGCGTCACCAGAGCGGCCCTGCATGCCAGTGTTGACAAACCAGACCTTGGGACGCGGTTTTGTCACATTGTAAATGAGCCTATCAGCAATGATGACAACATCATTTTTCGACGGGCAAAGCAATTGTTCTACGGTGCCTTCAACACCTACCAACTACTTAGCGGCGTGCGAAGAGAGGAGTGTTGGAAGGAAAACTTTTAATTATCTGTGGACCAGATGGGCCGCATTAAGTAGGATTCTTAGACAAAACACACGCGTGATAATCTAGCATTCCATTTTTGCAAATTGTTAAGGAGGAAGTGTACACTTCTCAACACTTGTCAGCCTACTCTCGCCAGTGGAGGCTTCACAAAATGTGTTTACAACTAGTTTTATCACGTGAGGCAATAAAAGATGTTAAAAAAAAGCCAGGGCCTTTTTATAAGAAGAAAGGAGCTGGAAACACCATTACCATAGTAACGGGAACGCCGTTAATGGCCACCCAGGAGTTCCATGGAAGAAGACAACAGAAATCAATCTGAAGTTTCCTTATTCAACTTGCACCATGCTGACAGGGATAACACCTTTCGTTTTAAAAATAAATTACAAGGTCGGTGACGGTAATGTCATGTCCTCGATTTACACACCACGAGGGGAAGAGAGAGCGGAGCCATGGGGGAAAAAACGCCCTTTTCAGAAGGATTTAGGAGAATAAAGACGATGAAGCACGCGCGAGGACAGCGGAAACGGCGCTTAGACCCAAACGCGCCGCTACGATGCGCAGCACGGGTCGGGATTTGGGATCGTACCTTGCGGAACACACACCACGTGCTTGGCGAGGCCACGTCGTTTGAAGTGCGTTTCACTTTATTAGCTCGGGCCCCTTCAATTCTGCTGGGATCTGTGCGTGTGCGTCCTCCTCATCTTCCTCATCCCCCTCATCCTCCGTACTCGCATGCCAGAATTAAGGCTTAATGAACAGCGGGAGGTGGGGCTTTTTTTTTTTTCCTGAATACTGTAAGTCTGATTTGAGGCAACCGAAATGCCACACAGGCGAATTACAGCTGCTGCAACATAATAAATAATTGATTCCTCCTTGGTGTGGGCCTGTATATGTAAATGAGTAATCATTATCTAAATTAATGACAGGAAAGCTACCCTGGCGCTGTGGAGGAGGCCATTTTGTGAGCACTGTGAGAGGCTTTGCCCTGCAGGAGATCTCAGGCAGACCAAGACTTGCTCTGTAATTTACGAGCTCCAGCGTCCACGTGTTGTTTTGACCCCCACTCTAAGCTGGAAAGAAAGAAGTACAATACGATACAATGACCTGATTACACCCCACCCGGTCCCACCTAAACTAAACATGGGCTGTCTGGCCTTGCCCCTGGGGTTATTTCAGCCTGGGTTTTACCACCAGTTCTTTTGGTGTTATTTTTTGTTGTTGTTGTTTTTAGGGGGGGGGGGTGTAAGGGTTTGATATTGTGATGCGCCCAAGCTGGTCATTATGGAGCCTATTGAACGTTGGGGAAAAGAACATGGGACACACCCCACAGCCTTCACCCCTCACCCCTCTCTTCCTCTTTTATCTTCCTCCCTCCCTCACTCTCCCACTACGCTGCCCACATACTATATAGCAGGCTTTAACAGTCTGAATCCTCAGTTGGTCTGCTGCAGAGACTCAGGTAGACTCTATAAATCTGATGGGTGGTGAAAATTAAATGGCCATAGGCCCATCTGTAGAGAAATTGTTTTCTGCCCTTAAAAGACTTTATTAGGAGGAAATTCACCTTCTCTCTCTCTCTCTCTCTCTCTCTCTCAACTTCCCTTTTTCTAATGCACAAAAGCACACAAAATCTGCACACAGTGCTGCATATTCTATGTTGCATGTTATTTTTAACTACTGACAGGCACGATTGGCTTGTCAATTTACTCGTGAGACATTAACAAGAACTTAACTGTAACCTTACCACTATGACCTCTCTCTCTCTCTCTCTCCTCTTTTCTTGTTCTTTCCCAGCAGTAACACCTTAAATCATGGCTATCAGATCAAATGGGAGCAGAGTTGTGAAACCCCCCTTTCCCCAAGCATCACCCATCCTAAATCACACTATAATTCTCCGTGGCCTAATCCCACCCTGCTGAGTACCAAGGGGGACCCCAGGCCAGGGGTCTGAAATTAGCATTTGCAAGTATGCCCAGGGGACTCCATAATTCAGTGTATTTTATAACAGGTTCTCATAAACTCCAGCTCGTGACCTTCATTTTTCACAGGCCGCCCCATGCTCCACCGTCTGACAAGATTTATCGGCCAACGCTAATAGTCTGGGCTCTCTCAGGTGGCCTCTCATCGATATGGGACTTCCCAGCTAGTGCGTGAGCTACGTGCTAATGAACACTCCCACCATCTACCACACGTTTAATTCTGCTCCGCGCTGTCGTGAGCTGGGTGTGGGCCGGGCACCATAGGGGAGGAGACGTTTCACAGACAGACATGCAACAATAATCCTATAGTCACAGGTCACGGGTATTACCGAATGCTATGGTGTTGTATGTTTATTTAATGATGCTGATTTATTTTGTGCTGCAGATTTCTATGTATTATGGAGACACACAGACACAGACACAGACACACACACACACACACACACACACACACACACACACACACACACACACACACACACACACACACACACACACATATGAACACACATACACCTGGGACACTGAAACCTTTTCAGGCATGTACCTAGGTGTCAGTGTTCTTGTGATGGAACAGCTGAACCATAGAGGACCCTGTTACTACACACACACACACACACACACACACACACACACACACACACACACACACACACACACAGTGGCCTAACTCTGGGTCCTGAGCTGCAGCACACACCGCTACCTCCAGACCCCCAGTCTGGCAGATGGGTGCTGAACTCACACTCTCCCACTGTACACACATCAGCTCACTCAGTGGACACCACACACACACACACACACACACACAATCCCTTTAGGAGTTTAGCAAGAAGGAAATGTAGCATATTTCTCTTTCCATGCAATCAGATGACTACACCACCACCTTTTCTTCACCCATACGAGAGTTTGCAGATAAAAGGTGTTTCTGCTTCAGAAGAGCTTGTCAGACATTTGCATTATTTATTCTGGCCTTAATATCAAATCCACACTTAAGTAGTTGAGATCACACATAGCTTAATATTTCAGTCTCCGCCCACCACGGTTACCCGTTCTACAGAAAAGGGCGGGGATTAGGAACACTAGTAAACGGTCCCCACCAATGAGGTCGAGAGGAAGTGTGTTAAAACCAGGCATATGCAACTTTTTGTACGTCACAGTTATGAAGGAGCTTTGCTTATCTGTTGAAACGACTTGTTTCCATAATTGTGGAGGTGTACGCTCAGGGAAAAGTACAGTGGGGTCACAGTAAACTTCGGTCAGTTATCGTAAACAGTGCCCACTCAGCCGCTCTCTGCGTGACGCCGGTGCGTTCAGGAAGCATTCAGAATGGGAATTTAGTCACTGCACACAAACAAAGCAATTCAAATGAAGCCATCTGTACATGGGATACACCGTTCCACTCTTTAACGTGAAATATTTTCAGATTCTGTATGATTGCATTGATTGTGAGAGAAAGTTTCACAGTACACAAAACACAAAAGTGGGCAAGTTATTTTCGCCAATGATTTTGAATGCTAGAAATGTCCTATGAGGATATCAGTGAATACAGTTTGGAAGGTGTGAATACGTCTCTATCCCTAGAGGTTGGTACATATGGGCGGGTACCTATCCCTGTGTGTGTGTGTGTGTGTGCGTGTGTGTGTGTGCATGTGTGTGTGTGTGTGTGTGTGTGTGTGTGTGTGTGTGTGGTAAATTGTGGCTCCTTGTCTGGCAGAGTCGTGTGCACGCCCGCATGATGCACGCACACACACACAAACATACACACACACATGCACCTGCATCACCTGCTTACTGTGCATAGGGAGTTGTCAGTCCCATTTTGTGCCTATTACTCTGGCCCATAAACACACGTCCATCCAGCTAATGAGCATTTTGATTGGCTGGCTGGGCCGGAGCCTGCCAGTGGGAGTGGGCCTCTGAGTTATTACTCCCTCCCTGTTTCTTATGAAGGACAAGTGTGACTTCATCAGAGATGAAGTTAAATGGACTGGAGGGACTCCATCTCTGTCTCATCCTCTTGCTTTTAGTCTTGATATCTCTCTCTGCATCTCTCCCTCTCTCTCTCTCTCTCTCTCTCCATCTCTCCCTCTCTCACTCTCCCAGTCTGCTTTGGTTTGACACTGGTGTCAACAACAACAACAGCAACAACACCAACCGTGAATCATGTGGATTGAGACACTGTCACACTCACCCACAGGTACACCAACAGGTACGAACACCATCCTCACACAGCTAAAGGTCACATGATGCCCTTAACCTTACAAACAAACAATGTGAACAACGTGAACTGTGCAAACACATTGCATGGGGTTTCCCAGTAAAGGGCTTTCCTCTGTCTGCAGCTCTGAGCCACCGAACACCATCTGGGCCACCACTCTGTGTGCTGCCACGCCAACCCACCACCATACTGAGTGATACTTAAATCATGCAGTTTTTTTTAAAAGATGAGAGAAAGTACATTGATTTTTAAAAAATCAAAGAGCCTGCATACCACACACACACACACACACGCGCACACACACGCACACAAAAATTGAGCTGCCACTGCCACAGTCATGCCACATCCATTTACGCAATGCCACCCAAGCGGAGGCAGCGGTTTCCCTGGCCGAACGCAACCGGCGTACGCGAAATCTCACCACCCAGCGCCTCACAGATCATGCTTGACACGGACGTGGGGGACAAGACACAGACTCTGTCACTACCGATCATCATCTCCCGGACGGTTGATCCAGAGTGGCTGCTCATCGGAACCCCCCCCACCCCCCACCCGATGGCCACGCCCCCACCCGACGGCCACGCCCCCCACCCGACGGCCACGCCCTCTCAGCTGCTGCCTCCTTCCTCCCCGCCCAGCCACTTTCATCAGCGAATCGTGACAAGTGTTACAGACGCGTCCGCCGCCGATCTTGATTCAATCACCGGCATTTACATTCGAGGCACAGTGAACGGGGAGAAGGCACGGCGGAGCGAAGCAAATCTCAAAGAGATGAAAAGACACAGCGAGCACGAGAAAGGGAGCAAGAGAAAAAAGGAGAGAAGGAGATAGAGAAGCGTCTCAAGGCCCACTCGAACGGCCGCGTCAGCTGCGGCCTGAAAGCACGCTTTACTTAAAAGCGGAGGCAAACAAATCAAGCAGACGCTCCTGTAATAATTCTGAGAGATCAGGAGAAATTACTACAAAGCTTTGAGAAGCACCTCTCATCTTTCCCAGGGCACTCTCCCCTGACTCCACCGTGTCAGAGCACATCTGCCCCGTGGTTCTGCACAGCCCTGCTAACCACAGCAGGGAATAAGCCACTCTATTAGAATGAAGACTATACTGCTATTTTTGCAATGACACTGATAAGTAATGGCGCGCGGGCGTGTTGCTGTCTGCCGTCGCCCCTTGCCCCGTCCAGCTGTGCCCCGTCAGGACTTCTCCATCTCTTGTACTATAACAACCTCCCACCACACCCCACCACACTCCACCCAACCACACCTCACCACACTCCACCACACCCCATCACACCCCACCACACCACACCTCACCACACTCCACCACACCCCAGCACACCCCACAACGCCCCACCCAACTACACCCCACCCCACCCAACCACACCTCACCACACTCCACCCAACTACACCCCACCCCACCCAACCACACCTCACCACACTCCACCACACCCCACACAACCACACCCCAGCACACCCCACCCAACCACACCCCAGCACACCCCACCACACCTCACCACACTCCACCACACCTCAGCACACCCCACAACGCCCCACCCAACCACACCTCAGCCCACCCCACCCAACCACACCTCACCACACTCCACCCCACCCCAGCACACCCCACCACACCCCACACAACCACACCTCACCACACTCCACCACACCCCAGCACACCCCACAACGCCCCACCCAACTACACCCCACCCCACCCAACCACACCTCACCACACTCCACCCCACCCCACACAACCACACCCCAGCACACCCCACCCAACTACACCCCACCACACCCCACACAACCACACCTCACCACACTCCACCACACCCCACCCAACCACACCTCACCACACTCCACCCAACTACACCCCACCCCACCCAACCACACCTCACCACACTCCACCACACCCCACACAACCACACCCCAGCACACCCCATCCAACCACACCCCAGCACACCTCACCACACTCCACCACACCTCAGCACACCCCACAACGCCCCACCCAACCACACCCCACCACACCCCACCCAACCACACCTCACCACACTCCACCCCACCCCAGCACACCCCACCACACCCCACACAACCACACCTCACCACACTCCACCACACCCCACAACGCCCCACCCAACTACACCCCACCACACCCCACCCAACCACACCTCACCACACTCCACCCCACCCCACCACACCCCACAACGCCCCACCCAACTACATCCCAGCACACCCCACCACACCCCACACAACCACACCCCAGCACACCCCACAACGCCCCACCACTCCACCACACCATCTATCTATCTATCTATCTATCTATCTATCTATCTATCTATCTATCTATCTATCTATCACTGTCTCTCTTCTCTCAATGTCTCTCACTGTTTTCCTCTCTCTCTCTCTCTCTCCCTCCCTCCCTCCCTCTCTCTCTCTCTCTCTCTCTCTCTCTCTCTCTCTCTCTCTCTCTTTCTCTCTCTCTCTCTATAAGTATACCCTCAGTAGCCTTTAGTCTATTCAGTGACAGATATAATTTAATCTCCTGCCCTGGACACAGATGTTATCTGACAAACTGTCCTTAATAACTCAGTAATGTAGACAGCAAATAACTACTAGTGTCCAGAAGATTATTGCCTTACGGTACAGCAACACCAAGCTCTCTCTCTCTCTCTCTCTCTCTCTCTCTCCCATCTCCCCCCACCTCTCTCTCTCCCATCGTCTCTCTATCTCCCTCTCCTGTGCATGGATGCACTGCAGAAATTGCTGCATATCTGCTAAACATGCAAGTATCCTGAGTATTGGGGTCACCTGATATACAACAGCGGGCAATTCATAAACAGCATTTTCGAAAAGGCATTTCCATATATTTTCACCTGCTTTGAATAAGAAAGAAAGTCTCCCATCTCAACAGCTAAAATGGCAGAACTGAAATTAGTTACAGTGGCACTGTGAGGAACATGTCCAGTCACGCCTCGGCCCAGCAGTGTCAGGACGCTCTCTGAAGGAAACATTTGTCCTGTGTTCAATGCAAAGAACTGGACTGGATTTGAATGTAGTTTTCCCAATGTGTAAGACAACATGAATGCAAAAAAGGTTGTCACAACACCTCTCTCTCCCTCTCCTTCTCTCACACACACACACACACACACACACAGTTTCTAAGGGTGACTCCTGATTTGTATGCGTCAGTTGTCGTAGGTTTTTTCAGGTGTGAAGTGTTATGTGGCCGATGCAAAGCAGACACTGTCAGTGCCCAGGTGCCCCTGGTAAACAAGTGTTTGAGGGTTTAGCCCATTGTCTAAGGCTTAAGGACACCTGCTAGCCACACTCCACTCTCACCATAACCATACTCATCACAGTAATTCACAGATTATGTATTTAATATTCATGTCACATTTGAAGAAAGCATATGGGCCTGGAAAAACAGACGTCTGGGTTATGGCTGCATTTTAACAGCATTGAAGTGGTTAACCATAATACACCTTAATGGATAACTCAGATACATTTTTCAATTTTAGTAGGTCTACTGAGTCAGGCAAAAAAAAGATAAAAGGATTGTTCATTTCCTACAAAACTAAAATGTCAAGCGTGCCATGTTCCAGCCTCTGGTGTGCACAGTGACAGTTGTGACTCAAGCAGCACCTCACTTGGGTGAGTTAATGTCTGCGTAAATGTCTTGAGTATGAGGGAGACTGAAGAGCTTCACTCCACCAGTCGTCTGGTTACCTGTCTGGGGCTACCTGTGGATCAGGATAGGTGTGTGTGTGTGTGTGTGTGTGTGTGTAGGTAGGGGTTGGGGGAGGGGTCATGAGAAGAAGGTTACCTGAAACTACACCACACATTCTCGAGGCCCCAGTGCTTTAAGGGTGCGCATGCGTGTGCGCGCACTAGCACACACACACACACACACACACGCACTGAACAGTAGCGACCTTTCTCTAAACCAGTTAACAGGGCCCTCTTTCTTGTCCCTGTCTTCTCTTTCACCAGACAGAAAAAGATAGAGGAGAGAGAGAGAGAGTGAGAGAGAGAGGGAGAGAGAGGGAGAGAGAGAGAGGGAGAGAGAGAGAGAGAGAGAGAGAGAGAGAGAGAGAGAGAGGAAGCGTCTCAGATGTCAGACCACAGGAGCTGAAATCAAATACGATCAGAAAGACCTCAGTCTCACTCTGCAGGTTAACATGCAGTTTCAGAGATCATTCACTATTGGTGCATTAAACACGAGAGGAGGCTTTCATTCACTATTGGTGCATTAAACCGGAGTAGAAGGTTTCATTCACCATAGGGCCATTAAACAGTGAGGAAGATTTCATTACACAGGAGAGGAAGGTTTCTTCAATGTTGTTTTGAGTGCTTATTTTTGAAATTCTTTCAAACCCAATTCAAGCCAAAATGTTTGATATTTGATCTGACCTATCGGTTGCATCCCTGATTTCATTCAGAAGGTTTTGCAAGCAAATGAAGAAACGCCTCAGACAAACACACACAGTCTTTGACCAGATTTTCCAACACTGCTCTGGGCCCCTGAGGCCCCTATTACCTAAGGTAGAGGGAGGACAGCAAGAGGAGCTCTCAATCATCCCAACAAAATGTGCACATACCACAGATGCCAATTTAAAACCAGCGGGCCACCTCCTAGCAGTCGCAGCACCATTCCCTCAAAAATACGGCGAAACGCTCACTGCTTAATTTTATAACTGCAGCATGAGAACACAGTATTTCCGTCTAAATGCCATGGTATGAAGGCGAGAGTTGTGTGAGTGAAAAAGAGAGAGAGAGAAAGAGAGAGAGATTAGCTCCCTTTTAACATCAACGCAAATGTCAACACAAGAGAAGTCCAATTTCACCGACAAAAGCAAGCAGGGAACTTACAGGGCTCCCAGCAGTAGATCGCTAAAATTAAATTCTAATGACTTCTCTTTACAATGCATTTGATATAGACTATTATGCTTTGCAGCAAACTTAATGGGTTTTGCAGGGGCACATTGGCTAGTCCTGATAATGTTCAATAAAACATCAAGGGAGCCCCTGTTAAATTGTCAGCGGGGATAACTCACAAAACAGTCCTGGACTTGATAGCACCTCGACGCTTAAGAAGCAGTAATTGCATATTGGTGGTGGCAAGGAGGCTTTGACTGCACACCTTGCGGAGAGGATAGGAGCAGGCTGTGCTCACGAGGGTCTTCTGCAAGCAGACGGGAGTGAAAAAAAACACTGCAATGCTCCAGGAAAGGTAAATAAATAATTATATGTAAGCAGGGTATGCAGACACACAATACATGTGCTACAGTGGCAAGGGGAGAATACTCGTTTAATTATGCATGAGACCCCTGCACAAAACATAAAGTAATAGCACTCCTCTCACAAGTGGACGCCTCAACAGAGCACATTAAAGACGAGAGAGAGGGAGAGAGAGAGAGAGAGAGAGAGAGAGAGAGAGAAATGAAAGAGCAAGAGAGAGTTGTTGATGGATGGCAAAACCACAAAGGATGAGAGCAAGAAGCAGCAAATAGGAATGTGGACAAGGACAGATCAGAAATGTGAGAGGAATACTGAGACAAGGGTAAAACAGCGACCGGAGGAGGAAGCAGGCGAGAGAAAGAGAAGGATATGTTTTCAAATACGGCGAGAGAATATGAGAGAGAGAGGAAAACAGATTACATGAGAAAAACCTGAGACCCCAGGAAGAAAATACTGTGAAATAGAGAATAAAACGTGTGGGTTAGAATGAGAGGGTGAAAATAACGTGGGAAAGAGATGAGGAGATGTGTCTTGGGTTGGGAGCGAAGCTCTTACGAATGCAAGAGCGGTTGCTTCTACATCGTGTCCACCTTAGAGAATGATCAATAATGTATCAGACGGCCATGGAAAACACATGAAACAACAGGCCAAGTGTGCTTTTCCCCTTGAACACAAAATAAACGTCTGACTTCATCATGTATTAACCTCCTTCCTCCTCACTCCAAAGGAAGGGAGAACAATAATGATATCAACTGATTAATTCACACGCGCAGCTCAGAATATAAATGCCCTGTCAAGTCTGGAGAGCCACAACGTACTTTACATTTTAAATCGTGGTATAAACAAAGGAGAAACAGGGAGCGGAAAGACGAACGGAGGAAAATTGAATAGGATGAGGTAGATAGGGAGAGCGAGGGAGAGGGAGGGAGAGCGAGGGAGAGCGAGAGAGAGCGAGGGAGAGGGAGGGAGAGCGAGGGAAAGCGAGGGAGAGCGAGGGAGAGGGAGAGGGAGCAAGAGGATGAGGGCAGATGGGGGATTCACAGATTGGTCCTGACACATGAATGCATAGGAATGTTAAATGTCACCTCCTGCCCAACAGCTCACAGTCATCTTGAAGAAGAACCAACCCCCCCCCCCCCCACCCCACCACCACCACCACCACCACCACCACCACCACCACCACCAACACTCCACCATTTTCAATCTCATCCTCATTCTTTCCTTTCTATCATCTCTATTTCAGTCTCCCGCCGAGCTGGAAAAGGTAGCCGTGTTTTGAACGTAGGCGGCCGGGGGTGGGCGTGGACGGGGGCGGGGCCTGGACGGCGGCGGGGCCTGGACGGGGTGACTCGACCTGGCGTTAGGAAACCTCAGCACTAACCACGGGCCCATCGCCGAGACGGGAGAACTGCAAAGCAGAGCCGTGTGTGATCCTATCCGCTCCACTGACACGTATACAGACAGGGGTCACGGATGCTGACACCTCATCTGTGCTGTGAACACAGCGTGGTCTGAGCAGCACCACAGCCAGGACTTCAGCCCAAAATATGATACGCCTAACTGAAGCCCTTGCACCACTCTCAGGATTACATTTACTGACACCACGAGCCAAAACAGGTCGATACAGAGAAACAGACTGCTCAGCTAATATATATATATATATATATATATATATATATATATATATATATACATATATATATATATATATATATATATATATATATATATATATATATATATATATATATATATTTATATATATGTATATACAGTATTTATATATATATTTATATATATAGCACTACTTCACTGGACTGTGGCTACTGAATGAAGTCATTCTAACAGAGGAACAAGACTAGGTCATAAAATAAATGTAATGTCTGTTGTAAAGGAATGAAGTAAGATGGGGTCTTACCTGTTTGTTGTACTTGTTGATGGTTTGGGTGCTGTACTCGGAGCAGTGGTCCGATCCAATGGAAATGTTATCTCCGGTGCCCACGAAGGTGTTGGCTGGCGGCAGATCCTGAACCGCCTGGTGCTTTTTGCCTGCTGTGGGTGACTGAGGGTGGAGCTGTACAGTAGGCAGGGGTGAGCTGGACTTGTAGTGGCGGGCCAGATCCGGACTGCCGGGCCCACCGTTCACCGAGCGGTAGCGGCCCATTCCGGGGCTGTCAGAGAGTTTCTCGTTGACGCCATCGTATCGCTGTCCATTGGGCTTTGAGGCTTCGACGGTGACGATGCTGCTGTAGAGAGGCTGTTTGGACTTCTTCTTATTCTTGTCCTTCTTAGGTTTCTTGCCCTTGTCGTGCTGCTGGGGGGTGAAGAAGTCCTCGTGGTCCTTCTTCCCCGCCTCATAGCCGTTCTTGTTCTTGGGCCTGCAGTAGCGGGCCATGACCACCACGAGGATGATGAGGATGACGGTCATGATACCCGACACCACGCCGATCGCGATGCTCAAGCGCTGCTTGCCTAAGTCGTAGTTGGGGTCTCCGGCTATGTCGGCATTGAGAGGCGTCCCCAGGCTCCTGGAGATCTGGCCCTCCACCACAGTGGAGTTGGAGAGCGTTTCGTTGACGTACACGTGCACTAACGTGGTGGTGCTCTGTGAAGGAACCCCGCTGTCATTAACTTGCACCACCAGGCGATGGAGGCCAAAATGTTTCTGCTCCAACTTGCTAACTAACGAGATGACACCAGTGGCGGAGTCAATCTCGAACAATCGGAACGGGTTGCCCCCTATTATGCTGTAGCTGAGGTTGGCGTTGTTGCCCGTGTCGGTGTCTGTAGCTATGACGGTCCGCACCACTGTCCGGACGTTGCTGGACGGCGGCAGAAGTGTGTAGGAGCTGTTCATGGGGAAGGTGACTGTTGGCGGATTATCGTTTTCATCCACTACAAAAAGCGACACGGTCGCCGTGGCCGATCTGGGTGGGTCACCACCATCCACGGCCTTGACACGGAACGAATAGGTGGTCTTCTGCTCACGGTCAAATGCGACTGTGGAGAAAATGGTGCCCGTATTGTTCTCAATAGAGAATATGTCCTCTTCTTCTTCGATGTAGAGGCTCATCTCAGCGTTATGACCCTTGTCTGCGTCCATTACGGACACCATTCCCACTGGGCTGTTGGGCTGTAGGTTCTCCTTCACGTAAAAAGTGAAAACATCCTGCATGAACTTCGGTTCGTTGTCATTCTTGTCCGCCACTAGTACCACCACCGTGGCCGAGCCCTGTAAGACAGGAATGCCCTTGTCTTTGGCCACAACCTTGAACTCGTAGCGTTCTGTTTGCTCCCGGTCCAGTATGGTGTTGACACGAATGTCACCGCTGTCTGGGTCAATAGAAAAAATCCCATTCACAGAGGAGTCCAACGAATAGGCGAGTTCTGCATTTTTGCCACTGTCGGCATCCAAGGCCACTACAGTCAGCACACGTTCCCCGGGAGCGTTGTTCTCCGGGAATGAGACCTCCATTGTGTTCTTGCTGAAGATGGGAGGATTGTCATTCATGTCACCCACTTTTACAATTAGTGAGTTGTTGCTGGACAGACTCGGGCTGCCTGAGTCCACCGCAACTATGACGACGTTGTACTCCTGTATGGCCTCGTAATCAAGCGGCGCCGAAGTATGCAGGAAATATTTCTTTTTGTTCATGTCTCCCTCTATCTCGCTGGCGGGTTTGAGCTGAAAGGGAACGTCCCCGACCACGGTGCAGGTCACAACGCCGTTGGGGCCCTTATCACGATCTGACACTTGAACCAACGCGATGGGCGTGTCCACCACCACGTCCTCCGCCACGTTCGCCACGCCGTCTCTCAGATAAATGCGTCCGATTTTCCTTATGTCGATATTGGGGACGTTGTCGTTCTCGTCTTTGATGTTGATAATCACGGTGGCCTTGTCGGTCTTTGGCGGCTGACCACGATCACGCGCCATGACGCTGAACCTCAGCTGGCTGACCTCCTCCCTATCTATTCTGTGCAGCACGCTGAGCCAACCTGTACTCTCATCTAACCGTAACAGCCGCCGTACCGACTCCGTGGCTGCCCCAAAAACATACTCAATCTGTCCATTAACCCCGACGTCGGCGTCCATCGCCTTGAGTTGGAGAATGGGGGCCCCGGGGGAGCTGTTCTCAGGTAGGTCGGCCTCGTACACGCTCTTCTCAAAGCGCGGGCTGTTGTCGTTCACGTCCGTGATCATCACTCTCAGGATGGCCTGGGAGGAGCGCGAGGGGTCGCCCCCGTCCCGCACGCGCAGCGTCAGCTCGTAGGAGTCGCGCTGCTCGCGGTCCAGAGCGCCTTTGATGATCAGCTGCGGCTGCTTCTCGCCGTCCGTGGTGTCAGCAACTTGAAGTTCAAACACGCTGCTCCTGCTCGGCCCGTCATCGAACCTGCGCTTGGACGAGTGCGCGTCCACGCCGCCGGACCCCGCAGAGCCCAGCCGACGGACCGAGCTCTCGCCGGTGTCCTGGATCAGCTCGTACCTCTCTATTCCGTTCCTGCCGAAATCCCTGTCGGTGGCCGTGGGCAAAAGATAAAGTGTGCCGATCGGTCTGTTCTCCTCCACGGAGAGGGTGAGCACGGGGGACGGGAAAGACGGCGTGTTGTCGTTTATGTCTAAAATGATGACTTTCCCCTCGAACAGGTCCACCCAGCTCTGCGCGGGTCCGATCACGGACACTTCGAAATCTATAAAACACTCGTTCTCGTCAAAGATCATCTGGCACTGTTGGAGCTTCTCCCGGTCTATCCGCCGCTCGTTGGTGCTCAGATCCCCGGTGATGTTATCGATCTTAAAGTAATCGGAGCCGGATTCTAAGGTAAAAGTCACTTCCCCAGAGCCGGCGACGATGCCCAGGTCCGAGGCTACGTTGCCCACTCGCACGTCGGACGGACCCTCCTCGGCCAGGCTGTACCGCAGCACCTGCTTGGCCGCCGGCTGAGTCAGCAGCTGCAGGATCACCAAACAGTAGCAGTGATAGTCCACCGCACTAGTAGTCCTCATCGTTCCCTGTGTTTAATCACCGTCTTCGAGGAGAGAAAAATGCACAATATCTTTGATCAACAGTTTGGATTTATTGAAGATGCAAGGCTCGTCCACCCTCTCCGTTTACGCTGCAGCCGCTTCTCCGCGCGCGCGACTTCTCCCTCCTTCTACACTGATTCGGCTGCGGTGAATTTCACACACACACACACACACACACACAGAAATCGCTCCTGGTTTTTTTTTTTTTTTTTTTTTTTTTTTGGTGCTTTGCCGCCGCAAATATATTCACTTCAGTCAATTTATTACCATTGATGACTCCCGTGATCCGAACGCAGCACTAACAGAGTCATTGTCTTCCAGTCCCGTAATTAAACGCGTTCGTGATTCATAGTGAAACACGCGTGCATGAAATGACTTAAAACACTGTTGTGATCGTTTGTAGCACAAAAAATAAACGTTTCAATCCGTTTCGATGCAAATTAAAGTCTTTTAAAATCCAGTCTTCTTGGATCCGACATGTCTCCACAGGAGGATATACTCCCACTATGCGGAATAAAAACTGATGTGCCAGCGGGATCGCGTAACTTCTCCGCTCCGTTTGCTTATTGCAGAAAACAAACTGTCCTCTCGCTCCTCCGCACTCCGCCACAACAGCACGGATTTATACTTCTCTCGGGATAACAGACTTTTAAAAAACAGGCTCCGCACTGTCAGGGTGCCAAACAATGTTCTCGCCGAACTGAAAACAAAAAATAATTGCGCGAAACAAAGAGGATTTAATCCCGAAAGAGGAGAAAGGGATATATTTGGAAGATTCCAACACTTGGAGCGTCCCTGTGTCCCGCGTTAGCCGTCCGCACGCGCGCCCCTTACCTGCTGCACGAGCGCGTGTGTTTGCAGCCTGTATCTGCGGCACTCCGCGAGCGATTCACAAATGATATTGCAGTCTCTCGCTCTCCTTCGCTCTCCTCCGCTCTCCCCACCCCTTCGCGCTGCTTTCTCCATGCACGTAACCAAAGCAGAACTTGATCACTTAGTTTAAAAGGAAGCTGACAAAGTATTTGTCTGGAGATGGATGCAGAGGGTCGGGTGTCGCACTTTTCGATTATTATGGTCAGTACATAGCTGCATATCATATCACGCAATCGGAAGAACGCTGAGCAAATAGTGGGAGTTGGGTTTGAATAGGGGCTTTGTAGAGCTTATATAGAATCAATTCTAGTGAACCACTGAAAGATTAAAATATTGAAAGATTTATTTTCCCTTGGTTTTTGTTAGCGTTTGACGTGATTGTGTGTTGTACACTCCAGCTGAACGGCATTTGGGCGAATAGAAAATCGCGAATAACGCGCATAGCATACCGACTCAGCAAAACAATACATTCATTCAGTTTACAATAACGTGTTTCAGAGCCAGCACAGATACACTGGACAGAGAAATAGCATTGGTTTTTTTATCACTGAACTTTTACTCTTTACGGCTCACGGTTTTATTTCCTTTATATTTCCCTTGTGGCGGATTCCTATTCACTAAGTCTGTGCGCGAGCCACGGTGTGCTATTCATTAGTCCGTCGCGAGCTCGAACAGAGTGTCGGACGTCGACTCCGGTTTGTGCAATATATATTTTTTATTCCATGAGCGGTTAGAATACGAATGTGTGCGGTAGGAACGTGCATAGTGCTCTTCGTCCAGGCACAGCCTGTGCAGTGTGCATGATTTTAGTACTTTCTATTCGCCGCTTTTCCCATTACCTATTGGATTTTCTTTCCGTAGCCGAATACTAGAACGGGCACCACGGACAGCGACGCTCGGTAGACTGGCGAGAGCGCACGAGAGCGAGTGAGCGAGGGTGTGTGTGGAGTGAGCGAGAGTGTGTGTGTGTGCGGTGACTTCAAACTGCGCAAAACTCCCCTGGCCCTCCCTGAGCAATCCGTGACCAGGAGTCAAATACTTAACCATCGAATCTATCCGTCACTGCAACGTGTAGCCAAGTCGTTGAATAGGGTGGAGGAAACTGGTTTTGGACTGTATTGTTTAAAAGGCGAACGTGATTCCCATACAAAAAATATGTGTTTGAAATAATGCTGTATCTAATTTGAAATTCAGTTTCTTTTTACACGTTGCCTGGGTGTACACGTTGTATCTAAATAATACCAAAGTAACGGTCCGATCGTTTTGAGGAGCATCTAGTCTATTTCTCGTCTGGGTAGATTTGGAACGAGAGCGTTTTTTTCCACTCCTTTCATTTAAGGGTCCGTGATGTGTGCGCGCGACGAGCCTCGCGAGAGGAATGACACGGACAGTGGACAGTGTGCTGCCGCTGCAGTCCTCCACTGAAATGAGAGCGGCACACCAATCGCCGCTAAACAGCGCCCTCTGTCGACAATATACATTATCCACGTTCTCGAATAATTCTTAGGACTCGTATCACAGGCTGGCGTGCATATTTCACTAGTCTGTTTTCTCCTAGTTAGCAAGTTTTGATCCGATAGCTCTACGTAGCCTTGCGGTGATCCTTCAACCGCATGGAATATGTCAAGGATCAATTTATAATTTAACATTTTCAAATCCCCGCCGTCGATTTCAACAGTAATAGTACTAATTAGGACATTAATGACATTTGTAACGAGTGCTTTCAAAAGCCGCTAGAGGGTGTAGCCCTTTTAATATGAACGGCGAAAGTGAGAGGTCAGCTTTTTATTCGTCATATTTATTCATTTTTAATGTAGTCTTCCGTGAGCTTACCCTGCGTGGACCCCCGTTGTTTGTTGCTAGCACTACACCTTAACAAACTCCATCAAATGTGTTACTCTTAACGCATAGTGCATTACGGCGAGTGAACCAGCCATTAGCTCGTAGGCACCACAGGTTTAAAGGCCAGTGCTGAAGCGAGTTTAAGTTCGCTCTGTGGATTTCAAACCTCTGTGGAGGTATTACCCATCATGTCAAACGACCAAATGTTGTTTTCATTGAAAATCAATAATATAAATGTAATGATAAAGATTTGCCTCCCAGTAATATCAGTATAAATAGCATGAGGGAAACATAATTTCTTGTCAAGTGGAGTAACAAACTACAAATGTAATTTATGAATATAATTTACAAATAATTGGACTTGAAAACTACAAGTACTACACTATATGATAAACTGTAAGTTTAAAGAGAAAGAGAGTTTGAGGCAGTTGAGAAGTTTAGAGAAAGAAAGCTTGTGACAGAAACAAAGGAGTTTCAGACATGAAGACTGAGACAGAGGAGAGAGAGAGAGAGAGAGAGAGAGAGAGAGAGAGAAGATAAAGAGAGCGAGAATTTGATACTGGATCATTTCTGAACACGAGTCAAGACGAGGAGGTGCTGCTGACTGAGAGTGAGAGTGAGAGATGGAGTGAATGTGCAGTTTCACCAGAATAACTACACTGATGCATTTCATTGTAGGGGTGCTAGGCAAAGGTGTCAAGACTGCAACAAGGAGCATGCTGGTGATGTTAAATATGATGGAAGCAGCTTCATCAAACGATCCCAAAAGCCCAAGATATTTCAGAGTGGACCAATTGAAATCAGTTGTTTGGGTGTCACAGTCAATCAATTACGTGCCCGCATTGTAGCCGCCCAGTATCCCAGTGAGAGCAGGCATCATTTCCATATCTCCCCATCAGTCAGCCTCGTTTAGTGATGCAGGGATTGGTCTGTTCAGCTCAGACAACAGCGAGGGAAGTATATGGTCGTACGTAGTGTGCTTTTGAAGTCACTATAACAAAAGCCAGGTCGTTTTAAGAGAAGCAACGTTTCTGGGTAATTCTGCACGTTCTGTTGTTTTTAACCACCCTTTCGTCTTCCCGTCTGCTGCCCCCCCCCAGGCCCTCCGACGCAGGCCACGTTCCATCGTACCCGGCGTCGTGGGAAACTCTGCTCTGTGTGAGGTGGCACCGGCCCAGGCCGCTAAGTCCGGCGGCCAGCGCTGGCAGGAAGTGATGCGGGTGTGTGTCGGGTGTCTCCTCCCTGCCAGAGGGGGTGTTGGCATGTGCCTTCGTTTGCCCAAACTAGTGACCCCCTTTTTTTTTTTGCTTTAGTCTCAAACACAAAACAATGAGCACTTGTTTTAGACGGTTATGAAAATGGCCGGTGGTTAAGAGCATGTGCATTATTGTTAACTGGGACGCATTACTCCATGTTGACAGCACTGCTCGGGAATGCCTAAGTGCAATACATATTCATATATCATGTATAATGTAATATGCATTATTCATGATTTCAAAGGTCCTGAGAAGAGCTTGTCAGTATAGCTGATGCTAATGGGCTTAGTTTGACAAAAAATGTTTAGAAAGGTTATGTGTCATTTTTACCCCTTGAACCAAAAGAAATGTATTTTCTGGCTGATTATTCTGTGCAGAAGGACACTGATTGATACATGTTAGACCTAATCTCTTTTCAGCATTAATAATCATGGATATGTATTCATATGTTAATTCATTATACCATATACAGATCTAATCATTATCTCATTAATAGTCATAAAATATCCATGTGCGAAGGGAGAGGGGGGAAGGACTTGGACTTTCATCCCTTCACCATGACGGAAGATATCACAGTGAGGATCTCCAGTTTTCTCTACTGTCTCCAGCTACATCCGCACACACACACTCCTCCTCCAACTGCTGTGTCTCCAGCTACATCCGCACACACACTCCTCCTCTAACCGCTGCCACTCCCATACCCCCCCCCCCACCACCACCACCACCACTGCTATTTATATCCCAAGATGTTCCGCGTTCTCGTCCCTGTTTTTTTCCGAGCTTCCTCTCCTTCCCATTGGAGGAGGAGGAGATGTCCGTGCGCAAGACCTTCACAAACACAGGCTCTCCAAAGACCCGCGCCCTGTCTGAAATATACATGCAGCTGTGTATCGCCTTACAGATACAAGAGGCTTAAGGAGATCAGGACATATGAGTATCACGGTTCACACAAATGGTTCACCTAAATCCAGGTCTAAGGTACTACCATGCCGTTCGCACGTACTCACGAGGGTGGCGGACTTCACATGTCCAGGACCTAACACCATTTCACCTCCATTTATCATATGGTTTATTTGAGCAAATGTGGTCTTAGCCACCATTAGTAAATGAGTCAGTGTTGTGTTCACACAGTGAGAATATAGGAGTCGTAAGCTTGTATATCACAGCTCGTCCGTAATGCCAGGTTCTGCATCATATGTGCTGCACAGATGGAGTGGAAAAGAGGGATAGAGAGAGAGAAAGAGAGAGGGATAGAGAGAGAGAGAGAGAGAAAGAGAGAGCGCATGAGACAGAATCGAAGGCTGTTCTATAAACGTCAGTGTGGCAAAGTCACACCATCCCCGCAAGCACACGCCATCCGCTGATACGGGCTAATCCACCTACTCTCCACAACGTGCTCATGGGAGAATAGTACAAAAATATTTCATTTTATTCCCATGTTAACCATACAACTGGGGCCATGCAAGATAAAGTGTGGTTGAGTGTCTCGGGCATGTGGAGGTGGCAAAAGGCAAGGCAGTCATGGGAAGATGTCCATTTTTCGAATCACTAATCAAAATAGACAAAACTAGAGCTTTGGAAACAATGTGGTATTATTCCATACTCGGATATGATACATTCTTAGTGTCTTTCTGGGAAAAAATGGAAACATAAACTATATGTATTCACTCCACACATTTTCTTATAATCTATCAGTGCTGCCACGGGCAAGGATGAAAGCAGGATTTCATTTTTTCTCCAAATATATCTCGGAGCACCTAAAATATCTTTGTTTAATTTGTTTTACACATTATTTGCTGAAGGATTCGATTTCGCAGCATCCGTTTATTGTTTTCGCTCCATTTGCTTATTCGGACCTGATCAGATTTAGCTTTATTTCACCATTCAGGTAACGTTTCACTGCGATTGATAATGTCGTCAGCCAAATCATTAATGGATAGATATGTTGCAGTCACGGTGTTTAAAAAACCCAGACATTAGAGAAAGAAGAAGAGTAAAAGAGCTTGTTAGATGGTGTATGCACTTCACGACCTCTAAATGAGAAGCTTTTACCTTTCACTTCTACGTGAGGGTTATTTCTATGGAGATAACGCATATAGGCCTGAACGGTAACGTTTTCGTTTTAATAAACTGTGCTTTTGACAGTTTATTTGCCTGGACACACACCATGTCGGAGCTGCAGTAGCATGCTCGCTTTTATCAGAAGGTGAACTGAATGGATGCTCTAGGTCTAAATGCTCGCCAGTGAATAGTTCTGGTTGTAAAAAAAAAACAAATTATGTTGCTCAAAAGCGAGTTATGAAGAGTTTGGCTAGTTAACTAGCCGCTTGAACTGCTTTTGCGTGCAGCTCTGTGAGAATTGACCGGACATGTTGGGACCACGATTAGCCCACTGACGTGGTCCGTGCTGGGTCGGCCACGTGAGGACGAGCTGTGTGCGCTGTGTCTGTTGTTCGCGCGCACTCCTGGGACGTGTGAGTGGTATTCCGCTCAGTCAAAGGAGCTCAACGACAACCGCGCGGTTATACCGCGTCTGGGATTTGTAATGGACACCAACAGCAAAATATAAATTAACATTTAAAGCTTAAATGAGGACATTCTTTTTTTGTTTTTATAAAGTAATTTGATCTTGTTTGTGTCAATGTGTGACCCCCCCCTCCCTTAAGTGTTCAATGCATTGGCTAACTGCTCTTACTGTTACAAAAGTCTTAAAATAAGCAAAAAGTAAGCACCACCAGAATAAAGATAAATCAGTTTATCCTGCTTTTGGCTCTATTGTGATTGATTATTGAAAAGTGCACTGGTTGAGAGGTGCACAGAAGTTTAAAGGTTGTTAGAATAGCCAAAAATGTGCTTATCTCTAAATTAGTGGTATTTTTATCATTATTATTATTAGGGATGGAGGTGGTTACATATTTTATTTCTTTTATTAATATTATTATTATTATTATTATTAGCAGCCAGACTAAGTATTTCCCTTCCTCTTTCACCTTCTGCCCCTCTGACACACTCTCTAGCCCCTCTAACAAACTCTTACCCCTCTAACACACTTCCTCCTAACTTTTGCATAACACATCTAAGTAGTGAAAACACACCTGTGACTAGTAGCAACACACTTGTGACTAGTAGCAACACACCTCTGACTAGTATAAATATTCAGTTGGTCACAATCAGTTCTGCTCCTCATCTCCTCATGGAGACCTCTGTAGGGATGCTGAAGAGGGGCTCACCCAGGGTCCTAGTGCCCCTCTGATCCTCACCCACCCGTCTAAGGCTGGGGCTGGTGTCAAGAGTCGAGGTCCCAGTGACAGAATAACAGGATGCATTAGTCTGTTACTCTGACCTAAAACAGCCAGAGATTTACTTCATCTGCAAGTGTTGAAGGCTTCCTGGTATTTGCATGCGCTGTGCTGCTGGGGTGGATAGGGCACGAACGAGTCTGTCTGTCTGTCTGCCTGTCTCTTTCTCTCTCTGTCCTTTTGCTCTTTGGTTTCATTCAGTGCTGAGGCATCAAATGGCGTTGGCCTGCCAGCATCGGCGGACATTCACGCTCACTTTTATAGTGAGTTTGTGTGTTGAAAAATAAATAAATAAATATCTCTGTAATGAAAAGGGGCGTGTGTGTGTGTGTGTGTGTGTGTGTGTGTGTGTCTGTCAGGTAGGGAGACAGAGAGAGAGAGAGTGAGAGATAGCAAGTAAGAAAAAACAGTATCTATGCATAAAGCAGAGCTAGAGGAACAGTGTGGGGTAGATGTGCGTGTGTGTGTGTGTGTGTGTGTGTGTGTGTGTGTGTGTGTGTGTGTGTGTGTGTGTGTGTGTGACAGTAGACACGTCTGTGTTTCCGGGAGAGGCACATGGGGGGAGGTTTTCTCCCTCTTGCAGTCTGAAGCTGCTGTCAGAAGCAGGTAGGGAGAGGGTGGGATGTGGAGAATGGCCTGGAGATGTTTCCACCTCCCCTCCCCCCTCCTCTTCATCCCTCTCCCCTACTGCAGGTGTGGAACTTCAAACATGGCCCCTCTCCTCACTCCCCCTCAGCACAGATTGGGGACTAGCCCTGTCAGAATGGAGCGGAGTGTAAAACACCTCCTTACGTCCTCCTCTTTCCGTCTCCACATGCTCCCTCTCTCCACTAAGAGATCATGCAGACACATTCTCTCTCTCTCTCACACACACACGCACACACACACGCACACACACTCACACACACACACGCACATGCGCGCGCACACACACACATGTGCACACTCTCTCCCTCTCTCTTTCACACAAAGACACACACACACACACACACACACATACTCACACACACTCTCTCCCTCTCTCTCTCTTTCACACAAAGACACACACACACACACATACTCACACACACTCTCTCTCTCTCTCTTTCACACAAAGACACCTGCACAAACACACACACACGCACAAATGCTCATACAGGCTCAACCACACACAAGCACACAAATGCATATGTCTACTGCTAATGTTGGGACTCACATCATATAATTAGGGTGTAAAAATCATCTTTTGCATTTTGAGACCTGTTAAAAATAACAGAATCAAACAGCATATAGAGACTTCAGCTTTTGAAAGTGACCTCACCATTTGTCATGTGTAGATTATGATGGACTTCCAGGATAGGCTGTTATTTATATGAATATATATGAATTTATGTGGAAAATAAACTTTTTTTTATCTTTTACCCCATCTTAATCAATGGAAAGGTGCTTGTTATTTTCAATACCGTTCCCCTGAAGCACTGTAAAGGCAGTTCTCATTTCATAATTGTTTATCTTGACGTTTTGTAAGCAGACACCTCATTTGTTTCCTTACTGCTGTGAGCCGTGTCAGTAATGAAGTTTGCCGGTTTCGCCGCTTCTGCCAAGGAACTGTGGGACATTTGTGCTGAATTAGACGGGAGGCATTATTTTGCACTGCTCATTAAAACGCCGGCCTGCCCCAGCACTGGAGAAGCAGTTCTTTATGTGGCAGCGGAAACCTGGCATTAAGACCATCTGTCAGGGCATGCGGGAGGGACGGACCTTTACTGGCCGGCGAGGAGCTGCCTCCCCCCGGCCGAGGAGCCGCCTCCCCCCGGCCGTGGAGCCGCCTCCCCCCGGCCGAGGAGCCGCCTCCCCCCGGCCGAGGCTCGTCTTAATGGCTACGGGAGAGAGGATGCGAACCTCTTTAGGAAGACAGCGAAGGGCAGGGGGGCCAGTGCCAGCAAGGACAGATGGGACAGGAGGCCTTGCAGCACCTGACTGCTTTTAAATCCTCCCCACGGCAGGTCCCCGCGCCGGCCAGCGCGCCAAGCTGGGTAAAGTCGTACGGGGGGAGAAGGGGGGTCTGATGCGTTCTCTTCTGCAGGTGAGCTAGATTCTGCAGGTGTATTTCATTAGATACAGTACGAGACGTGGGATGTAACAGGGACAAGAATTGTCACAAGAGGCGATTGATAGTACTTAAAATCAAGAAGCAGGTTCTCCAGCCTAAATCACACCACCCATTCTACCGTGACGACCCAAGAAGTCAATAAATGGGGTCAGACTCGGAAATCGATGATGGCAGTCAGAGGGGTCGATGCCCCTGGTTTTGTATTTTTTTGTTTTGTTTTGTTTTTTGATAATGTGCTCCACATCAAAACATCAGATATGGTAATCAAATATTTTCAGTAAATCCCTTGAACAGTTCACAGTAAAACACTGGCTCGAATAAAAATAGTGTCACTCTCTAACAAACACATCTCTTCTCATTATGCATTCATTTTCATAAAAAAATAAAATAAAATAAATTCAAGGCACTCCCTTTGTGGCTATTGTTATCAGTGTTAATTATAAGACTAGGTATCCTCAACAAGGAAGCATAGAATTATGGGAAGATAATGATATGTCTGACATGCTATGGGATTCAGATTCTGAGTCATTACCATTTGTAAAGAGGCGTGTTTCATAAATAGAAAGACCCATCTGCACTGTGCCTGAAGGTTTGCAGCTGTATTATTAATCCCGGGCTCCAACAGCTAGCTTTCTTAAGTGTAAGATAGAACTGAGAAACTTCTTATCCTTCAACTAAAACTTATCAAAACCTTCAGACAGGTAGACAGACTCACACTATAAAATATGCGAATAAAGCGATTTGTGTATTCAATTTGTTTAATCGAAGCTTTAATAATCATAGTGACACTCTTGAGAGCAGGTCACCTCAATTAATATGCACACCGAGAAACAGGATATAATGCTTGAATGGATACTTATTCTCTTTGCACACATTTACAGAAGATTTACATAACATTTTCCGTTAATTAATTGCATGGATTATTTAATGTCTAAGAATGCACCATTTTGCATTCAGTACTTTGCCAGCTTTGCATCACTCAGATGTTTGGAGAAACCGTTGCGATAATTATCCATCATTCCTGTGTGCGTTTTATTTTAATTCCATTATTGACAACAAGCCCTAATATTCACATTAGTATTTGACACAGTCAAACAGTAATTAAAATGGCATCCTTGACTTAGGCTAAACAAACAAAATGCCCCTTTATTGCTGCCACTGAGTGTACGCGTGGTCTCAGAAGGAGAGTTCGCTTTGACGAACATTAGGGACGCATGAAAAGGCTCGTGACAGCAGAGATTTCCCAGAGTTCCATGCCTTACGGGCGGAGCTCTTCACATGGTGGGAGCGTCGCGGGCGATTGGGCCGGATTAAGGCGATCGCCGGGATCGATACGGGGATTAGACGGGGAGGAATGTCGCTGTGGAAGCGCTGCCTCCTCACTGGGGTATTTGGAGCTGGCGCTCATTGGGGTAATTAGAGGATCTTCATCTTTTGTCTCTGCCTACGAGCCCATCTGCCCACCCCCCTCTGCCCCCCCCGCACACTTGAACCATCCTTCTTGGTCTTGAAGGAGGACCCCAGATCTGACACAGCTCCCGGATCTTTCTGTAGATACAGAGTTGAGACTATACTGCAGGTGTCCAACAATGTGGATCCTAATCCTAATGTGGATCCTAATCCTAATCTGGATCTTAATCCTAATCTGGATCATAATCCCCATTCCTCTTTACATGAGACCGCAAAAAAATGAATACAAGGCATACTGCATCACAGGAGAACATTATCAGCAACCAAATATCTGGCAACCTGGATGCTGGATGAGTCAGTCCGTGTGTGTGTGTGTGAGTGTGTGTGTGTGTGTGTGTGTGTGTGTCGGGGGGGGGGGGGGTGGTTAGTGGATAGAGAGTGGGTGTGTGTGCAAACATAAAGGATGTGAGCTGTGTGCGCTTCTCGGCAGTGTCTCTGTACTGCATATGTCCTCAGTGTCTCTGTATGTCGTCCCTCTCCTCCCCGCACTGCATATGTCCTCAGTGTCTCTGTATGTCGTCCCTCTCCTCCCCGCACTGCATATGTCCTCAGTGTCTCTGTATGTCGTCCCTCTCCTCCCCGCGCTGCATATGTCCTCAGTGTCTCTGTATGTCGTCCCTCTCCTCCCCGCACTGCATATGTCCTCAGTGTCTCTGTATGTCGTCCCTCTCCTCCCCGCACTGCATATGTCCTCAGTGTCTCTGTATGTCGTCCCTCTCCTCCCCGCACTGCATATGTCCTCAGTGTCTCTGTATGTCGTCCCTCTCCTCCCCGCGCTGCATATGTCCTCAGTGTCTCTGTATGTCGTCCCTCTCCTCCCCGCACTGCATATGTCCTCAGTGTCTCTGTATGTCGTCCCTCTCCTCCCCACACTGCATATGTCCTTAGTGTCTCTGTATGTCGTCCCTCTCCTCCCCGCGCTGCATATGTCCTCAGTGTCTCTGTATGTCGTCCCTCTCCTCCCCGCGCTGCATATGTCCTCAGTGTCTCTGTATGTCGTCCCTCTCCTCCCCGCACTGCATATGTCCTCAGTGTCTCTGTATGTCGTCCCTCTCCTCCCCGCACTGCATATGTCCTCAGTGTCTCTGTATGTCGTCCCTCTCCTCCCCGCGCTGCACATGTCCTCAGTGTCTGCCAGTGGATCTGAACAAATCACTCAGTCCTTCCCAGGCACCATCACCTGCTGCTCGCTCCTCTTTACCCCACTGCTCTCTCTAGTGCTTCCCTGCGTGTGAGCACTCTCACCCTGGGGTGTGATCTGTTGTCCACCCTGTTTCCCGCTGACATTATCGATCCACCCGGGCCGGGCCTAATTATCAGGACCAGGCCCCGCAAAGCATGCTGGGAGGCGTGCAACCGTTCGGCTTGTGGAGACAGTCAATATGACACTAAGTGACAAACTGATGATTCAAAATGATTCAGACTGGGCTAATTCTGAGCGATGAAGATGGAGATTGTTTACAAGTCGTTTAGGTTGGAGAGGCAGTACTTTTTTTTGAAAAGTGGCCAGTCGTAGGGATGGATCCAGAGTAGTTCAGATGCTGCACAGAATGATTGGATGTCTTGGAACAAAACGGTAGAACGGAGAAGAGGGAGAGAGAATAAGAGAGAGAGAGAGAGAGAGAGACTGACAAAGAT
>NC_135224.1:8375209-8485209 GCF_052324685.1 Brachyhypopomus gauderio
AAGCCTCTGGCCTTATTCCAAAAAGTACAATACGCAATTAAGCTCTCTAACAGATCCACAATATTCTAACCAACCTCGGACTTTACACCCCGAGAGTTTTAGATCTGATGAAGATGAATAGGGAAGCAAATGTGTCTTTATTAGTAGTGCCAGAATTAAATTGGTTGTAAAAACCAAGGACATGGTGATGTGAAGCACAACTCTTACACACCACCCCTCGGTGTTGTGCCAGTGTACAGCTCCCCCCCCCCCCCACCTCAAGGACACAGAACTGGGTGTTGAATGTCGGGGGGGGGGGGGGGGGGGGGATGAAGATTTCTTTAAAAGTTAATTTAAGCCTGGTCCTTTTTCATAACATATGGAAGTTGTTCCGGTTTTTAACAGCCGGTTTCTCATGGAAGTGGTTGCTGGCTATTTCACACATTTAATTACTCACTTTCCCCTGGTTCTGGAAGTAAAACCTTGTGTTGACTCCCCTTGTGTTTGATAAACAAGAACGCAGAGAAAGGACTGAGGGTCTGACCGCTCGTTAGCTGAACGTCCAACTAACACAACCAGACAAAGCAAAACTGCTTAGCTAAGAGCTCGTCCGTATTATGTTTTAAAAGTCAAAACATCCCAGATAAGAAATCTGAGACAAGTGCAACAGGTTAAAAAATTCTAACTTTTTTTATCAAAAAAGATTTATCAAAAGATGGCTTTGACCACATTAAAATCAAGCTAGCCAAGTAGTAGCTCTTACCTCAAATGAAAACAAACAAACACAGAGCAGTAGTGGGGAATGGGGGGGGGTGTCTGTCAACAGGAAATAGTTTTCAATTAACAACCTTTAAGCAGGGAAGAGTATTACTAGCGAGACTTCGTTATTGAAGGGTTGTCACAGCCCTGACGAGTGCAAGACACAGCTGTGCGCCTGAGTGAGTTATAAATAACAATCATGGGTTGTTCTGTATCCAAAAATGAAGACTGTGGAAGTGAAGGACCACATGAAAGTAATTTCCACTACTTGTCAATGTGTTATCATCTTTTTAAAAGGTGTCAAGAAAAATAATGAGTGAAAAAAAAAAAAAAAAACCATAATAAAGTCCATGAAATTACCATTTCTTATATCCTGACACAAAGGAAAATCAAGCGTCTCTTAGAGGTCTGCTCTGGTTAACATGTTATATTGATTAATCAACAGTGTTTGCACCTTGTTGTGCCTAGCCTGTGTTAATATGCTAAAATATTGCCCACTGGTGTGTTGGTGAGGGCCTATACATGACAGCTCACACCAACACATCCCCCTTTTCCCCCAGTGGTTCTGAAAAAACCTTTTTTTCCTTTTTTACAATGTGAGCTGGTCTGGAGAAATTAGTCTTAGCCTCACTTGAGTTCACAGGGACAAAAAAGTCCTTGCTTCTTTGTCTACTCCTCACATCCTCACCTCTCTTTCATTCTCTCTCTCCCCCTCCCCCTCACACACACACACCACACACACACACACACACACACACACACACACACACACACACACACACACACACACACACACACACACACACACACAGGTGCAAATTAGAAGGTGGAAAAAAAAAACCTGCAAAGATGGCAGCTGAAGCCATTTCCTGTTTGGACAGTGAGGTCATGTGTTGAGCCTCTCGCTTCCACTCGCGTCTGACCGATACAGCCCACTGTCCCCCAGAGAAAGTCCCTCAGTAAGGAGTTTCACACCAACAGTAAGGATTTCACACCAACAGCAGGGAGAAAGCAGAGAGCATACTAGTCAGGGTCCACTCGCTGCCTCTCACCACGCAACAGCACCCCTGCCAACGCCGTAATGAATAGAACTGCAGGGAAAGTCGAGAGGAGAAAAAGACAAAGTGTGAGGATGCAGGAGAGCATGAGGATGGGGGATGGGAGAGGCTGAGGATGCGTGAGGATGCAGGAGAGCGCGAGGATGCGTGAGGATGCAGGCGAGCGCGAGGATGCGTGAGGATGCAGGAGAGCGCGAGGATGCGTGAGGATGCAGGAGAGCGCGAGGATGCGTGAGGATGCAGGAGAGCGCGAGGATGCGTGAGGATGCAGGAGGAGCGCGAGGATGCGTGAGGATGCAGGGAGAGCGCGAGGATGCGTGAGGATGCAGGAGAGCACGAGGATGCGTGAGGATGCAGGAGAGCGCCGAGGGATGCGTGAGGATGCAGGAGAGCGCGAGGATGCGTGAGGATGCAGGAGAGCGCGAGGATGCGTGAGGATGCAGGAGAGCGCGAGGATGCGGTGAGGATGCAGGAGAGCGCGAAGGATGCGTGAGGATGCAGGCGAGCGCGAGGATGCGTGAGGATGCAGAGAGAGCACGAGGATGCGTGAGGATGCCAGGCGAGCGCGAGGATGCAGGCGAGCGCGAGGATGCGGAGTCTAGCGCGAGAGGGTGAGGTGCGTGAGGTGCAGGCGGAGAGCGCGAGGATGCGTGAGGATGCAGGAGAGCGCGAGGATGCGTGAGGATGCAGGAGAGCGCGAGGATGCGTGAGGATGCAGGAGAGCGCGAGGATGCGTGAGGATGCAGGAGAGCGCGAGGATGCGTGAGGATGCAGGCGAGCGCGAGGATGCGTGAGGATGCAGGAGAGCGCGAGGATGCGTGAGGATGCAGGAGAGCGCGAGGATGCGTGAGGATGCAGGCGAGCGCGAGGATGCGTGAGGATGCAGGAGAGCGCGAGGATGCGTGAGGATGCAGGAGAGCACGAGGATGCGTGAGGATGCAGGCGAGCGCGAGGATGCAGGCGAGCGCGAGGATGCGTGAGGATGCAGGCGAGCGCGAGGATGCGTGAGGATGCAGGCGGAGCGCGAGGATGCGTGAGGATGCAGGCGAGCGCGAGGATGCGTGAGGATGCAGGCGAGCGCGAGGATGCATGAGGATGCAGGCCAGTGGCAGCCGCCAACATTTACCTCCCGTGAACACTTACGAGAGCAGTTCAACAGAGGAAAGGGAAGTCCTGTGCGAACTGTGTTTTAATCTGGTTTTCTGCACATTATCCAGTTTTGGCGTACTTCCATTACTTCCCCTCCTCTCTCTGGGATCTGGGATGGAGGGTGAGGACCAGTGGGACACGTCCTCCGTTCCCTCCGGCCGGTAAAACGCCGCTTCACTGGGGTCGAGTCAATCGAGCATATCCGTTTACTGCGTTCAACCAACACAGAAGCGCTACGGTTCCGTGGCTGTAGCCATAATAACAGTGAGCGTGTTGTATGCGGTTTTCTTAACAGCATTCAAGACATTTCAGAGCAAACTATTTAAATTTTAGAAAATCATTCAACAGAGAACAATTTCCTGCAAAAAAAACCCAGTTGTAATCGGTTTCCCCTCTATCCACTCCAAGAGTGTGATGAGTGTCTAAGCCAGTATATAACTTCCTGCTGCATGGAAAGACTACATGTTGCTCAAGGTCACTGAACTGGCAGAAGCTCGAGTCATTACGGGTGTGGACTGGCTCAGCGTCTATATTAAGTGACTCGGGGGGGAAACACTCTCACTTTTCCAAAAGGAAGTAAGAATGATGTAATTTCACAACTCAAAACTTTGGCGCAACAACCATTTCCTGAATACATAGGATGACTGAGCGTCATGTGGTTGGGATGCTTTTTTTTGAGGCGATAGGGTGTCAGTCTTTTAGAAATGGAAATTTTGATGTAATTTCTTCGGCGAACAATTTTTGCCAGAGATGCCCGTTAGCATATCTAATTACAGGTGTCACTCGACTTGAGTCGATTGTGCAATACAATCTGCTAAGGTAGTGAATGAAGTGTGTTACGTTAATTGACAAACCTCTACCAGACACAGCATCATTTCAACAGTTCTCTCACACTAACTCTAGCTTATTTCACCATGTTCATCCTCAGTGCTACCAATTAAAAGGCTGTGAAAAAAGGATGTAGTGGTGGTGAACATAGTTATTTAGTGCAAAGATCAATGAAAATACACAGCATTTTCTGACCACAGCGTGAGTGTCTCCAAATGCCTTTTTTACACCTATGGATCTCACACACACACACACACACACACACACACACACACACACACACACACACACACACACACACATATATATATATATATATTACTACATTACTACCTTACTACGATTACAATAACATGGGCTATTACTGATTTATACATCTAAGGCCCAGGGTAAGAGTTCAGAGTTCATGATTTAGTGTTTTGTAGTCAACAGCATTTGCACCTTGTCATGCCAAGTGTGGGTGGGACGGGTCAGGTCCACACATATGAACTCACTCTCACCCAACACACTCTCAATATTTATTTTTTTATTTTTGTGAAATCTTAGCCTCAGTCCATTTGAGGCGGCCCTCATTAACCCACAGCTGCCCTGGAGACCACGTGGACAACAGCGTCACGTCCGTTTACACACTGCTCATGGCCAGAAAACAGCCGAGCTAGGCACTGTGGTGGAAAATGGCCTGATGGTGAAACTTACCATGAACACTGACTGGGAAGTGATGCACCATTCATCACCCAGCAGTCATTCGATCTTGATTACAAAACTGCTGCACATTCATTTGAGGAAGTGTATCAAACACAAGTCAGGCAAGCCAATCAAACAGCTCATCATGAAACAGGGGCAAAGCACAAAGCCCAAAGAGCACATGACCTTTCTCAGTTCTTCACCAAGTCCAGATGTTATTATGGCTCTTATGACAGAGACAAGATCAAGTCAGGTGGTCATTTGATGTAGAACTCAGATGACGTAACTATCAAAAGCTATGCCTATATACTTTAACATCTCAACATATCAAATACACATTTTTGCCTCCAAAACCAGATACAAATGTTATGGGAAAAAATGGGAACTGAGATTTTTTTTTTTTTACCAACTTAAACATGCATGCAGTGGAATGCTTAAAGCAACGAAACACGCATACCCATAATATAAAACGATCAGAAAAAGTCAAACTCAAAACTCAAATTTTAACAGTGGTACTTTGACACCACAGACAGGCATGCACTTCTGAGAAATGATACAGCAGAACGATCATGTAAAGGATGTTGTCAGTGTTATCGAGTAAACTGATCTCACCTGGCATTTTCTCTTGTTTGTCTATGTCATCAAGGAAACTGTTTCTAATTATGTGGCTATAAAGTTATAAGAACACATTGTAAATGTAAAAAAAAATAATTTGTTTAATACTCCTTTTGTAAATTAAATGTGGCATTTTTTTACTTAAAAATCTCCAGGTGCTATAGGTGTTTTTAGATAACAATTTTGCCTCGTTTCCATGAATGTTTTTTGTCCAATTTATAGCATATTTCCCTACTAAAAAGTAATATATGGTATGCAAAAGCATTCATAATGTAGATAGATTTTAGAACTGAATTTACTTGCATTGTAGATCATTTGAGTGTGTGTGGGGCACATCTGGTGTGTGCCACATATCCTGGCACTGTGCTCTGTGTTCTCTTGCTTTTGCCCATGTTGGCAAACAGCTATCTGGTACTTTTCAGCCAATCATGGACAAACACTGTGTGAAGGAAACAGACATCTGTGCTCTCCCTTACACGTTTACACATCTGTCAACATCCCTGCTGCAAATTACCCAGGGATTTAAGTCTGTGATATTATCGAACAGGAGCAAATTAGAAGTGTGTGTGTGGGGTGTGTGTGTGTGGGGGGGGGGGGTCTTCTCTCCTATGAAATCTGTGATTAAAGTTACTGAATAATTCAGAAAAGGGGAAGAAGTCAGTTTGTGGACAGACAAAACCCGGTGTGTGTGTGTGTGTACAATCATGCTGTGTGTTAAAGTGTAAAAATGTGAGCTACAGTGTGTTGGTGGGCAGTAAGTTAGAAGCATATCCTGCATGTCAGGTGCCTGCAGGCAGAGAGATAAATTTCTGAGAGCTAACTGCTGCGACTACACTTACAGTGGCGGCTTACTGAGAAATACCATCTTCCCGATGTCACTTAACAATACAAGCACACCCTGCCAACAGAAGCATTTTATATGGTGTCAGGAACTGGATTATGAATAAAAGTTTATGGGACCGGGTTGCTTTTTCGTGCTATATTGTATTTCACATGTCATTGTATGGGTGATTATTAAGCCGGGGCACACCGACAGTGTTTGGCCAGGATGAAGAACCAGAGATTGACTCTTCAATATGTTCGGACAATGCACTGATAATTTGTTGTTCATTTTTCAATCAATCAAAATTTATTTATATAGCGCTTTTTACAACAGTTTTTGTTTTTGTTTGTTTGCTTACTTTAACCATTTAATGATGCAATCACTGAAATTGCAGCATCTGTTTTCTATGAGAAAACCATTTACAACACAGTTGCTCTTGTGAATCCTGGACACAAAGTTTAAACTGGTTCTTTTGAACACCATTGGATAAGGTTTGATAAGATGAAAAAACTAGGGGTGGGACGCGATTAAAAAATTTTTTTGAATTAATTAGAAGCTTTGTAATTAATTAATAGAAATTAATCGCATTTTAATCAGAGTTGTATAGTAACGAAGTAGAACTACTTCACTACTGTACTTGAGTACTAAAATGCTGTATCTGTACTTTACTGGAGTATTATTTTTTTCTCCTACTTCCACTTTTACTTCATTACATATTTTCCATCAGTTTAATACTTTTACTCTGATACATTTTTTACGTGCTGTATAGTTACTCGTTACAATTATAAACATATTAGCTGGCGCCGTCACCGGATCAAGCTGTTTTATGAGAAAACTGCGCATGCTCCGGTCGCGTCTCATTTACTCTGCTGCTGCCTTCACTGAACACTTGAGTTTCGTAATCTAGGTTCACTTGACACATCGTGACTGCCGCAAGGGTCCGCACGGCAAAAATGACGCAATCGCGGTGGCTCCATGCGCGTTGGCCACGCACGCAGTCGTGCAACTCTCGATTTTTGTGCGTGCGAAGTCCATTTTGAAGGTCCATTTTCAGTATTTTCCAGCACCTTCAGCTTAATTTACATATTTATACAAATGCACATATACTCGAAATTATTCCAAATTATTTGCTTTTTATCTCATTAAAGAGATGGTATTGTGTTTGGTAACAGCAGAATAGCTGCATAAGTGCTGCATAATAAGCTTGATGGCGTTTTAATGTCCATATATTGGCACCTTCCACACCTTCAACATTGAGTGATCGTGGTGGTGAAGGTGAGGAAGGAGACCACCCTGGCCCTACCTAGAGACAGTGTTTGCTGGAATGAAAGTAAATTCCTATAGGATGAAGTGCCATCTCTGCCTCCCTAAAGAGGGTGAAATATTGGCCTTCAAAAATTCACCTTCGAACTTGAAGAAACACATTAATGTAAGTTATAAATATAATGTACAGGTGACACGCCAGCTTGAGCTAACATAATTAGCTAATAACTAACCTAACTATGTTCATGACGTGCTGCAGTGTTCACTTAACATTAGCTGGCAATCATAAAGCCGATGTGTTTTTATCAACAGTAAGCCGTGTCTCTTTTCATGCTGACTAATCATGTGCCCATTTTTATAGTGTAGTGTTTTTATAGGGTAAGGGCATTTATTGAGGGTAAACGCAGGGCAGTAGGCTCACCCTTAGTAGACTCACCCTTATTCTAAAATAAATTTTAGAATAAACTACTTGCACTACTTAAGTACAAAAAATGCCGAATACTTCTGTACTTCTACTTAAGTAAAATTTTTTAAGAACACTTCAACTTCTACTCAAGTTTTGATAGAGTACTTGTACTTTTACTCAAGTATGGGTCTCTAATACTTTATACAACACTGATTTTAATCGCATTTTAGTATTTAACATGAGAAATTTAAGTTTGAATGAATCAATGAACATTTAAAGCATAAACTTCAACATCTTGTTTATTTTTCCACCAGTCTACTACACACCAGTCTAGTACTGTTTTCAGAACACTGGAAATTCTGACCAAAAATGTTGTTTAATTTTGGGAGTTTTGCTCAGGATATTGGAAGAATAAGAAGAACTGAAGTAAATCAGAAGATCTTTTTTAATACCATTTTAGATGGTAGACTTTTTCTTTAATTTCCCAGGCCTCTGCCACAGCCATAAAGTCCTCTACACAGGCATCTCCATAGTGCCTAGAAGTGGTCTTCTGCATGCTCAAAGCAAAGGACTGGATCTTCCATTCATCATCTATAATAGGAGCTGTCACACCAAGATAATTCTTGTTGCTAACAGAGGTCCAGTGATCCCCAGTCTGAGCCACATTTGTGGCGCTCTTCACAATAACCTGTTTTACTTCCCTTTCCTCATCATACAGCTGCTGGATTTTCTTCGACATTGTCTTTCTGGACGGCAGTTCGTAACTTGCATCAGCTGACGCAATTTGCAGCGCTTCTTGTAAAGCCTGGATTATACTTTTGCGAGTGACTGTAGCGTGCAACTCCGCGAACCTCCGCGAACGGCGGAGGCGTTTAAACTCGCCGCGTCTTACTTAAGTCTTCAACCACAGAGAGCAGTCTACAGTCCACAACAATCCATCTCGCCAGTGAATTGGTCAATTTGTCTGACATGGACTTTGACATTTTGTTTCTTAATTTGAACCCCGACATGTGGTCAAGTGTTGACTGGCGACACTGTTTGCTCGTACTAGGAATACATTTAGCAGCTAAGTTATCATTACTGACCTGCGCGTTAGCCCCAACATGTTTTATGTTGAGGTGGTAACAAAGGGTGGAAGTGCTCCTGTGATAAGCGAACTCCTTCCTACATAAAGTGCAAATAACACTATTTGTGTTTGTACTTGTGTTTCTTATATTTAAATGTCCCATCCACCAGCGTAGCCTCTTCAGTCATCTCCATCATGATCCTATTGTGCGTCCATATAATCTGTATGTCTGGAACTCGTACACTGAGAAACATTCCACGGTGCAAGTGTCTCATGCGTTAAATGCGTTAAAATGCGAAAAAAAGATTTTTAGTTCGTTATTTCCCCTGTAATTAATTAATCGAAATTAACGCGTTAAAGTCCCACCACTAGAAAAAACTGGAACTTTTAGTTAGCGCAAATAGAACACGCATGTTCCAAAAACCAAATCCATGTAGATCCTGCAGTAGATTGTTGCTGGGTATAGTACTGTTTGTCCTGCACGGTGCCAACATGCACACGCCTGGGAGGCACCACACCGAAGGGGCACAGCTCCATACAAACATGACTATCTGTGCACCAACGTCCAAGGAAATCTGGACGTATAAGAGGGAGAGAGGAAGGACTCAAGACATAATTAGGGTAAACCTGTTCCACAGACTGTCCCCAAGCCAAATTCAGCCATACGCCGTTCCTTCAGACCAGCACCTGGACCAGTGTAACGGGCTTTTAAGTGCGGAAGTGTGTTTCTGGGGTGAATCTGATTGGGTCGTTTTGGGTCATCGGATGCGCTGAAATGGAATGGAACGGTCTGCAAGTAGATGAGGGCTTTGGCCAATCTCCAGATTTGGACCAGATAGTCAGAAAAGAAGGAACGCCCCCAATGTGTCCTGCAATGCCATTTCTATTGTTCTGTACCACATCATCTAAGAAGCAGGAGTGAGAATAGTTAAACACAGTGTCCTATTTTGGACTCACTAAGACATCTCTCTAATTTCCTCAAATGCAACCCCACACACACACACACACCAATGGTAGCGCGCTGTAAGAGGTTCAGGCCCGGGCGGTTCTGTTTTGCTTGTTAGGCTCGGCCGACCCAGGTCGCCTGAGGCAAGACGCATATGGTCGGGCCCCGCAGCACCGGTTCCTCGCTTGTCAAGGGAATATTTTAATGACAGGGAAAAGTCAAAGAACACTCTCCCTCTCCTTCTCCCTCTCCATGACCACTTCCAACATCAAGCAGGGCGCATAGAAGCTCCATATGGGACTTTCTGGAGAGCCGTTTTGCTGTTGGCCGACCGCCTAAAACAATCACCCGTGCGCATGCACACACCGCGTGTATGCTTTCAGTCCTGAGCGTCTTGGACACACTAGACACAAAAGGGGGGGAAAGGAAAAAGGGAAAAAAAGAGCAGGGCGGGTCCCTCTTTTTACTGGTTTGCCTCGTGACCCAGCGTGGGTAAAAAAGGGTATTAAAAAAGGCTGCTCATCCTCGTGGTGTAATGAGCACACACCCCACACGTATATTGGATTGACTTTAGCTGGTCTTAATGTGCAGGCTCTCTCATTTAGGAAATGGGCAAGTTTTGGCTGCAGACACAATGAGATACAATATGGTGTCTGGAGGGGGAAACGGGGGGGGGGGGGGGGGGGGGGGATCTACGACACCCGCGTTTGAAACGGCGTTATGTTTCAGTTGCAAAGCTTAAAAAGAGACTAATTGGATTGCCCTAGACTGAATCATTTAATTTTAATGCAATGGATCCAATTTCAGAGCATAAGTGTGTTGGACACACTATTTGCTTTCAATCCCTCAGAAATGAACAATCACAGAGTGCAAGGTCACATCTGGCTAGTTTCTGGGGCTGTAATTCAAGTGTAAATGTAACATCTCCAGTAACATGTCTACAATTTATGAATCTCTCTCCACCAAACATCATCTATAATACATTTATAATACATTTGTTCATTGCTCTTCCTTAATAGCTTCAAACTTGAAGTTGAGAAACTTGAGATGTAGCTACATTAATGACATTTGAAGTATGATGATGATCTTTTTTTTATTTTAAGACAACAACTATGGTTATTGTGTGAAAGTAAGCCATTAGAAGATCCACCCAGTTCGTCTGACTGTCTTGATGCCGAGGCTGTTTGGTGTCCAGACTTGTTCCTGCTGGGAGACTGACTTTAACAGAACTCTCAACTCCCTGCAGAAAAAGGAGCTTTGATGGCAGCTTCAACGGCCTCCACACAACCCTTCTGGTTTATGCCAGACCGTCCACACGTTGGCATTGTTTATTTTTATTTATTTATTTATTTTTTTTTTTTTTGGGGGGGGGTCTCATTTTGGAGTGAGCCACAGCCAAGTTTCATAAGGAAAAGGAAGCCACTATTTCCAATTGGACGAATGCTATCGCCTTTGTGAAGAACCGAGCGAGGTGAGAAGATGTGTGTATCTATATGTGCATGATGTAAAATATAAAATATTACTTACAGATTATTACCGCCGTTCTCTCCGCCTGCTTTTTTCCCCCCTTAGTGTGCATGCAATACACTAACGTGATACAATCACCAATGAACTATCAGTTCGACAAATTGTTCTGATCTGATACCACGTATAAGAATCAGGTCAGTCTCAGCCAAAATTGCTGGATGGGATATCGTGAGAAAGAGAGCGCATGGTGTTGTGCAGCAGCACGCCACAGGGTCACATGACAACAGCTTGCGGACAGCTTATACACAACTGCAGAGTTTAAACGCTTTCTTCCCGTTAACGACTAAAATCATAACGCAACGCAAACATCCAGGCTTTCACACGTGCCTGACGGCTGGCACTGCTGTCCTGTAGCTTTGAGAACCACACGTGGTGAGCAGCTTATCTGCCTTCTAGTGACACCATTTAAATGAGACAAACAAAGCATCTAAGAAGTGTTCATTACAAATCTGCATCCAACAGAGATTTATTTATTAATCTGTTTTTTTTTTTAAAAACAAACAAACAAAAACAATGTGAAGTAGATGAAGTTCAGGACTGGGAGTGAAGGAAAAGAAACAGCAGAAACCTGACAGGAACAAAGCTGAACAGAAAGAATAACTACGCAAGGAAAACTCTCCTTCTCTAAATTCATATTAATTACTCTACGGCTTTAGTACTCAACCCTTATGTAAAAACAGATGGACGAGTTTGCCGTTGGTCCACTGAGTTTTAAGATGAAGAATAAACTAATTTGAGCTATCGTTACATTTCCATTGGTCTTAAGCAGAGGTTGAGTTAAGAGAGATTTGTAGTCCAGGTAGTCTGTCAGTCTCTCTCTCTCTCTCTCTCTCCCTCCCTCCCTCTCCCCACTTAGTGCATGGTGTGTGTGGGGTGTAGCAGGTAGAACAGTAATTTACAGAATATGTCAATGTTGGAATCATGTGGAATTATAGATTTAAAAAGTGCTAAGTGAACCATGAATTTCTGGAGTCAGTGAGTGAGGCAGCCATACTGAGCAAAGAGAGGGAGTGGGAGAGAAAGAGAGAGGGAGGCAGAGAGAGGTGGAGATAGAGAAGGGGAGAGGGGGGGATAGAAGGGGAGGGAGTGAGAAAGAAAGAAGGAGATGGGAGAGGTTGAGAGAGAGAAGGATGGAGGGATAGAGAGAGGAAGAGTGTTAGTGTGCCTGCGTGTGCTGGGAACCCACTCAGGTGATGACCAAGGCAATAAATATAATCTCACTAAGAGAAAGACACTGTATGGCAACAGAAGGACAAACACATGTGATGCTTTAGCCTTGTCAACAAAGTTTTTCTTTTATATGCATGATGTGTACCAACTTAGCATAAATAATAAATCTCACCAAAAAACCAACAACCTATGTTTTGTATCAAACAACTGAACCACCATTCCACAGTGTTTTTTAAATGATTAAATATCACTCAGTTATGAGGAAATTTGATAGTGTGCCATTTCTACATGTTTTATTAAAGGTTACATTATACTAATAGTTTCAATATTTCTAATATTAATTAATATTGCAATCACAGGCACTATACACTTAAGCGTGGCAGTGATTTGTTGATTGAGTAGGGTGTAATGGTCAATTTGTTTTCATCCAATTATATTTCTTAGCTGTGCTAAGAAGAGCTTCAGACAGAAGACAGAGGTATGACTGCATAAGGTATGAAATCAAAATGAGCAAATGATTGCAGCTGCAATAATACATTCCAAGATTTAACCCTGTGCATATTAGTTGGAACAGGCACCAAACAACATGCATCAGAAATTGGCAGTCAGAACAGAGTCTGTGCAACGCAATAAACAGACCACCAAAATACGTGTGTGTCTTTAGGTATTTTGTGCATCTCTAGAAACACTATGTACAGTCGTGTTTGAATATTGTGAGAGTTAAACTTCTCTTGTGTCGTCCTTGTGTTGATCAACTAGTTAAGCCCAGTTACACGCAAGCCTCCAGACAGATGGCCGACTTCATCACAGGATGCCTGTTCAAAACCTGTTTTACATCTTTTCAAAGTTGGAACTCCAACAAATGTAAATGTTGACCTCAGTGAAATGGATTTGCTTGCTTTTACAGTACCTTATGCTAAAGCATGAGAATTGCACAATTGGTCCTTATAGCGCTAGTCCTTATTGTCCAGAATTATTGCAGGATCAAGTTACACATTTTAATCCTAATACTGACTAGTAGTTCATGCACTATAACAGGTAGGACATGCAGCTTGCAAAAAAAAAAGTGATGAATTACATCTCGAATTAAAAGTTAGAAAGACAACCCACTACCACCTTTTTAAATAGGGGTTTCACTGAAGACCTGCAGAAACAATGCAGAGGCTGAAGACCCTTTGGCGTAGGCTGATCTCACAGAATATGACTCCGAGGCCTTGCACCCACTATGACCCAGCTCCTCTCTGTCTTCAGCTAGAGCGCAAGGAAGACTCGTGTGCAGCAGAGGAAGAGGCAGGAACAGAACAGTGAGGCAGGTGAGGTCAGCGTTTGCATGGACACCGTCAACCCCATCATGTTAGCTCCGCAGGACTTCCAAGTTCTAACTGGGTCAGCGGTCCCCTCCTGTCTTTTTGTTGTGCAGTGGCCTAACCATGACCTCTTAACACTTAAACACTCTGTGCATATTTCCTCAGTGGTCCACACACCGGTCACATACCTTGGGTAAGTTTTCATATCCTCAACCCGAAAACGCTATAGAGTGTAATCAGAAGCCCTTCAAAGAGCAGAAAGGAAATAGCTTTCTGATGACACAGAATAAGAGGGAAAAGAAGAAAGCAGTGAGACATCTAAAAAAAAAATAAAAAAAAAACTCCTCTGCCCTTTAGCCCACTTGTGAACCCTAGCAGGGAACTAAAGAGGAAGAGAGACGCGAAAGACAGAAGACGTTATTGATACTCCGACTATGTCACATTCTACCCTGCCATCTGGTTTCTGTGTGCTGTTATGACAGACAGACACACACACACACGTAGACACACAGAAAATCATCACCGTTGTTTTCTCTCTCCATTCCACTCCTGATGACAGGAAGTCCGTTCTGGGGGGCAGGACTCTCGCTACTCTGGGGGAGACCGCTTGTGCAGCAGCGTCATAGAAGAGGTGGAACTCCCCGTTTTCATGATGATTAAACATGCCGGCCAGGAGCAATGCGATCCGCGGTCTATTGCGAGGTAGACCTGAAACTCCACTCAATTCCATGTGAAAACTGACGCCAGTCAAGAAAATTACATGTATTTAAAGGATTTGAACAGTGGCTGGAGCCGTAATTACATTTGAATTGTTTAGTGGCATTTTAAGTGATCATCGCTGTGCACCTAACGTCTTCTACGCTTTGTTTCCTACGAAGGGACAGCCACGATGATGCAGGTTTTGGACACATATCCCATCAACAAGGGGTTAAGCAACCAACATACCAAAAGCTGAGCTGAGTGTCATCAGCATAATCCTAACCACACTACCTCTGTTCTCTCAACTTCCGTCCTAGACATCCACCAGGACACCAGAAGAGAATACTTAAAACTAGTGCCACTAAGAAAACACAAGCGTTAAAAAAAATGTTTTAACAAATGTGTATTATAACCTCATGAACAATTTTACTCTTTTCAACCTCTTTCTCACTCCAATTCTATCAGCAGCCAAAGCATCTAAAATGAAGTTCACTGTTATCTGTGATTCTTCACCCTAACCCCCTGCTCACACCCTCAGGTAATTCTTTTAGTGTCATGAGCCACAAACCTTGTAAATCGTTCACATCGTTCTTGGCTTTCTAACACCCAGTTTCTAACCTTTTCTCTCCCAGCACTCTGACTCTTCCATATCAACTACACTTCCACATTATAAAAACCTCATGCTTCTGAAGTGATGGTAAACCACGTTAACATCATCTAATTACACTTCACTCTGCATGAAATACCTGTGGGAAACCTATGAAGCCCAGTGAAGTATCTACTTATTTATTTATTTTGATGACAAGAAAAGTCAGAATATACAAAAATTAAACGGACTAGTCTTTGAAATTTAATCCAAAGGTTACGAGAGTTGCCTTAATGAACAATCTGCTGTCACGGCTTTTCTCTTTCCTGTTCTTACACATATTGCAGCAATTCATAGTGTCACAGTAAAGAGACTAAAATGTCACTGTTTCCAGTTACTAGGCAAACTCATACAAACAGCCACACAAAAGAAAACTCCTCCAGCCCTCTCTGACTATACCCTGTCAGTCACAGTCAATCCACAACATAAGACCTTTGTCTCCAGCCAAAACAAACAACTTATCAACGCAGGACTGGTCATCTTTGCTGCCTACAAAATGGGCATGTTCAACATGTTAGATTCAGTCAGACTGACTCATCCTGACAGTTCATTTTACAGGTAAAAAACAAATTTAAATGCAACTAACTACAACAATAAGAACATCAAAATCACTTTGTTATTATACTATAATTATATTATTATCATTTGACAAATGGGTCAGTTCCCCATTCTACATTCATATCTTTTCAGAAATACTTCCCGTCTTGTTTGACAGCCTACCAGAAATTATATGAGTCCCTTAAATAAAGAAGAAAGTCTGTTTGGCTTGACAATGGTAAACTGGGCTCAAGTTGGTGAAATGCTCGAGTATCAGGGCAGGGTGTTCACGTCATTTTTTCTGAATGAAACATGCTTGAGTTTAGATTAAAAAAATCACAACTGCTCACGGTGAGGAGAGAAAAGTTCCTTTGACTGTTCTGTAATAGTAACCAACAGGCTGGTGAAAGAATGAGGAAACTGATGTATGAGGGCACTGCAAACACTGCTCTTCTCAGAAGCTTTTTTTCTCCTCACACGTAAACCAAGCCAAAGCAAACACAATGGAGGAATTGGGATTTCTGTCCAGTCTGCCCACTGTTTCATTAAACTGCACCCCCCCCCCCCCCCCCACACACACACACACACACACACCTATCCTAATGCCACTTTTTGGCTGCAACTGATAATGACACTCTGATCCCCTCGATAAAGCTAAAACCACTCAAAGCATACCAAACTCGCACAAGCAAATAATGTAATTTTTTTTCGAAGGTACTGCAGCTACATTTCGCAAGGGAACAGGCCACTTCAGTTGGAGGCTAGTCAAACGTCGACAAGTCAAGTAACCAATCAAATTGGAGTAGTCTTTTGTTTCTAGCATTTCCACAGAATCCAAACCATCAGCATCCTCTTGTGTCACATGTAAAACCTCTGTAGGTTTGCATGAAAAACATCACTTAGGCATTCTCAACATAATTTAAACCACTCATGACCTCACAGTGGCTTCAATTTCCCTTGAAACACAAATATCAGCACTTTTTTTTAATATTCCTTGCATCCCTTCAGTGTTAATACACATGAAGAGCTTTCTCGTGGCTTGCAGAAGTTACAGCTCATGAACCTCTCTGCTTTATTACAATAAGTGGCAAGCTTTCTTTTATTTTCTTCTCACTTGATCTCTTGGGCCAGCAGCCACTTTGTCACTCTTCAGAATTAGGTGGTTTTGTAAGTACCACAGAGATGTGCTGAGGTGAGGTTCAGGGAGCCCTTGCTCTTGTAACCTTTCATGTCTAACCTTTGCTCACCTTGCTCATCAAATTGGGAGTGGGATGATTAGAGGGATAATGATTAGTTGTATATCAGAACAGATATCTCTCTTTAAACCCAACGCCATCTCCTTTGTAGTCCATTCACTGAGTGTAGTTCTGTTCTCCTCCGTCTCTCACTCTCCCTCTCTCAGATCTTTAACTTAATAACGGGCATTAATGATAGGTAGATGCCTTGTGGGAACAGGCTCCAGCCGTAAAGATACCCACCCTCACACCACACCCACATTACACATACACCCACACACCACACCCACATTACACATACACCCACCCACCCACATCCCCATACGCACGCACATACACACACACACACAAACACACACACTTCACTTCACTGTCCCTTGCAGGCAGCTTTTATAGAGCCATTTTATAGGACAGAAGGGGATAAACTTTTCTTCCGGCAAACAGCACACATTCCAGGAAAACTGAAGAAAAGAAAATGAAAATGTAAAAAAAAAGAAAGAAGGAAAAGGAGAAAAGAAGAAGAAAAACCAACTATGTTGCCGTAAATCAAATCCCAATCCCTGGGGGCATATCATGTTGGAACAAGTGATTAATTCTTTCATCATTCCAGGTGAAGCAGATTACTGCTCAAGTGGCAAGAGTTTCTATGTGCTGGTTACACCTTTTGCCCTAAAACATTATTTTCTGAGAATATAACAAATGTTAGAGGCATCCTTTGTGCTATTCTTTAGACAAAGAGGGAAACCATTTTGTGGTGTATTCCAAGATTAGTTTACATTTTTAGGACATTTTAAACATGAGATCTGCTAATTATTGAGTTGTCAAGGTGCAGTTTACCCAGTATACCTAATGTCTGTCTCTCTCTCTGTGCTCATTCTTTATGGAATACTGTGCTTGTTTCACAAAAATTAAAAGTATTTCTACCATAGAACCAAAAAGAAGAAAATACAATTTTGTAAAAACAATGAGATTGTATGCTGAATTAATGCAAAAGGCTTAAGCATGAAAATCTAACAAAACCACCACATACTCCAAGTAGTGGCTCCTTAAGAGTGTTTATTTTCAATCATACAGTCAAAAACGACCCAACAAATGTCAAATTTGACCATTTACACACCCTCCAAGCATATCAACAGGATAAAGGTGAAAGTGCACTTTTAGCAAGTTGCCATTCAGTGAACCGCAGACTGTATATTTCCACTGTTTCCTTGCTTTGTCTTCCACCAATGATTGTACACAGTTGCTAGTGGACTGGTACAAATTTGTGTATTTTGGCATGCTCCAAAAATAAAGCCGATAAAAAAATTCGGATAACAAAATTAGGTCCTGATTCCAACACGCCCGTTGTCTTTCATGTGTATTCTCAGCTAGTCTCACATATAGGACTACTGACCCTCACTAAGGGCCGTGAACCCAAGTCTCCCGCCGCTGACGCTGCGCCGCCATCTCTCACGCTAATGAAGCCTCCTTATGTCACTATTACTCTATTTATGTTGTCTTCCCCCTCAGCAAAAAATCACTAACCGATGCTATCTCCCCTCTTCCCTCCTTCCAGATGGAGAAAATCGGCTTCGGCCGACAAAATCAGACGGACAGGTGGCTATTCAGCCAGCGACTGTCTTCCCTCACGTTCAGGTCTGCGGGAAAAGCCCCCAAACGAGCCCAGCCCGCCAGCCCCCCCTCACTGCCCAATGGGGGGGGGGGGGGGGGGGGGGCACTGTCTGTCACCTACCGAGCTGCCCAAACGATTACGAAGGGTAATAAAGACTCTCTTTAAAGCAACACTGAAACTTAAATAGTAATTTCAAACAGTTTTAATAATCATTCGCATCATTATAAAACGCTACTATCACTAAACCCACTGGTATACTGCTGTATGCAACCATAATCTGTATTTATTTTGAGCAACTATATTAGTTTCTATATTACTTTCACGCTAACTTTTCTAAGCAACCGGTGCCAAGGGACAGCAAAAAAAATTAAAATAATTATAAGCAAAATGGGTGCCTGCGAGTGCAACTGTGGACAAAAAAAAACCCCTCCTGGCTGCATGGACCGTGCTCTTAGTGTCCAACAGACAGGCGTGTGTGTGTGTGCTGGTCCATCTCCTGTAATCGGTACCTGCCAACCACCACAGGGACTTGCTACATATGTTTCCCTGAGGTTCAGCTTTGTCCATAAGTGGCATATTTCGCTATTGTAACAGAGAAGGCAGACGAGACACTCGCTCCACAACACCGCTATAAATCGTAAAGCCTGCGAACACTTAACATTTCAGGCTGGTTCACGATCTGGGAGCTTTAATGTCCTCATTTGCACTCGACATCAAATAATCATTTGTCTGCAACGCGAGGTCGATGGGAAAGCCGGCGGGGCTGTTTGGTCAACAACGTTTCAACCCAAGAGCACACACACACACACACACACACACACACACACACACAATCATGGTTGTGGTCACGTCTGTATTGAAGTCCTCACAGACATTTAATATTAGAAGTGGCTAACCTACATGCGCAGACCACAGCGCTGGTATCTGCTCTACAACAGAGGCTCCCCCGAAACAAAGCGCCTGTCCCCGACATCCAGCCCCACATCTCACCGTCCAGGTTACGCGCATGTGTGCGGCGAGTTTCATCTCAAATTGCGCGTAACCGCCCAATCGCGCCGACGTCTTTTTCGCGTGTATTTTAACGATACTGCATAGCGTGCGTTTTAGTTACGTTGGAAAAGCCACACAAAAAATAAACGGTCTTTAGGGGCTAAATATGAGCTGGCTAGCCCTCGGGTGGCACGCAGGCGTAGCCGTCTGCGTTGGGTTCAATGCACGAAGCCACAACACGGCGCAGTGTAGCACCAGTCACCACAGAGGAGCTGCTCGAATGAGGGAGAACAACACACACACAAATTAATTATAAACATATACAGCCACGGGAGGGAAAAGAAGCAGCAGATAACCGTGAGAGGAACCGGTCCTGTGAGCTGAAATCTAAAGAGAGCGTTTTGGGGCAAAAGTAATAGTATCTTATAAACTGTTTGACTCCAGTAACCACCACCAGTTGTGAATCTCAGACTTACCCTGTCACAACAGGCGCCATCTTCCACAAACTCTCACCAAAACTCCAACACTCGCGAGATCCTCTCTCCCCCGGACCAAGTAGCCGCCGAGACAACACAAGCCGACTGGAGATGAAGGGACGAGGGAGAAAGAGAGAAAGGGGGCGGGTGACGAGGACAGAGAGAAGAAGAAGGAGGAGGGGGGGCAGGGAGAGTGAGAGAAAAGGGCAGACGCCACAACAACAGGCGTGGGAAACTTCTCACATCTCGCGAGAGTAGGAAAACTCTCACAATAGAGCAGTGTGGAAGCGCGCTCGTCCCCTCGCGAGAGGCGCAGTGCACGGTAGTCTGCACGGCGGAGACTGTAAGACATTCCCACGCAGACTTTGTCCTTTGGCACAAGCAGCATTTTATCTAGAAGAGCACCGAAATAGCCCAGACTTTAGTTTTATAGTCTTTGTTTAACTATACGTGTTAAACATTCGGTGTGCTAGATTAAAATACACAGCATGTGTTTAGTAATTTGTACCTGATATAAATAAAAACAGCGACCGTCTCAAAAGTCATTCTGAGAGAACGACAAAGACAAACGTCTGAACGTAGTCGCGGACCCAAATAAACGTATTTGCATGACAAGTCGTTTAAAAATAGCTTTAAAAATATGGCATAATGTAGTCACCCAATCCTCTGATACAGTTTGTGGGATTTCATGACAACCTGTATTGAGAACATTTTTAATTCTGTTCTTGACAGCCACAGCTCGCATATCAAACTCCTCACGTCTCCAACGTGTTTTTTTTTTTTTTTGTTACTGTATAAGTCTGTCAGAGCGAGGGAGGGATAAATGAAAGATAGAGTAAGATGAGAGAGAGAGAGACGGAGCGCTAGAGTGGTGAAGGAAATGACAGAGAGTAACAGAGACACCAAGACTCTCTGAGTGGAAGCAGGGAGTGCCGACCCTTCGAGACAACTTTCCACTCTTTTTTTCCCCTCTGTTTTTTTTACGATTTAGGAAGCCCTCCAGTTACTTGTAGTTTTATAGGAGGCATAAAATTTCCCAAATCTTTCGCAGATGAAACCAGTAAAAACTAAGAGTACATATGCTATAGGGCCCTCAAAAAGGATCACAACCACAGGAGCCTTTGCGTATGTCTATTTCTGAAATGGACTTTTAAAATTTGACTATTGTATTTAATCTTTGATCCCAGGCTGTTGTAAAAATAATAACTTTTTTAAAGCTAATTACAGTCATGGTTTAAAGTTTATTTCTAAGTTCCTTTTAAACTATTTTGTCTTCATGCACACACCATGCATTGTTTATGACTATTCATCATGACTGCAAGTGTCCTGGGACAATGTTGGCGATTCAGCCAGCCACCTTACTGATCACTGATATCACTGATAATGTCGTGAATTCCATTCTTAGATGAGTTTTGTTCAACATGTGACATCCACAGCCTTTTAGTACTACTGAATGCACCGTGTTCATACACTTTGGTACTATGTATACTCTGTCTCTTCCTGCCTTTCTTTCACTCATTTACTTGCTCTTGGTTAGAATGATTATTTTTAATGGAAGCGACCCATCTAAGGGGGTCCATAAACGCACTGCCACTGCCAATACAAACACGACTGAGCCACAAGCGTGCCGCCTGTAAATCCATTGCCGATGACTGCCTCTATAATTGGCCAAGAGAAAGTCTGGGCTCCATTCACCAGTTCTGAACCAGCAGCCAACCAGATGTGATTTTGTCATTCTGACCCACAAATATGGGCGGTAAACTAGTGACTGCCTGCCTTGGCTTTTAAAAAATGTTATTTTTGTCATTTATTGCGTATTTGTCCTAATGTAAAGTCAATCAAAATGAAGGAAGGTTGTGGGCTGATGAAAAATAAATATATGTAAAGAGAAATGGAACCTTAAAAAGGAAAACAAAGGAGGTTTAAAGTGAGGGATGGTATGAATCATTTACAAGTAAACATTTTCATCTGCACTAAATGTGATGTGATGCTCTCTGAGTTTTCACATGACAATTGTACAGTTTGTTCATAAAGACATTGTGAATATACACATACTCATTAATTGGTCTAAGATCAGATAATGAATGATACCTGCAGGCATCATAATGTGACATTTTGCTGTGTTGGAGTTTCAGACAGTCGAGATATCTATGTATTCCATTTGTTTGTGTGTGTGTGTGTGTGTGTGTGTTTCAGGGGAAGCCCAAAGGATTAGAGGGCAGACAGTTTGACTAATGTTGAGGATGTGAAGTCCAAAGGAAGGATGATCACCTTCAAAAAGGACGGGCGCCACTGGGTTCCCCGATGACATTTCTCTTTCTTATGTTGGTTCTACGACAATAGAAAGTCATCATTATCATGGCCCTGTTTTTCAAGATAAGAAATGTTATTAGTTTTCTGTATAAAAAGTAGTGAACACATCGAATCACACATTGTGTTACAAAATAGGGTTATCTATTCAAAACCTAGAGTATCAATCAAGCAAAAAAAATTAGATTCAATCAAAAAGGTCCAAAGTAGTTGGTTTGTCACCTCTCTCCTCTGTAGATATAATAAAATGCAGTATACTCTATACAGATTATATCCTTTGGAGACAGTTCACTGTTTTATCTATGTGGAAAACAGATATTTTTCTACTTACACTCTCTCTCTCTCTCTCTCTCTCTCTCTCTCTCTCTCTCTCTCTCTCTCTCTCTCTCTCTCTCTCTCTCTCTCTCTCTCCCACACACACACACACACACACACACACACACACACACAGTGCAGCACCTCAGCGAGTTTAACCCTCGCCCTGGACAGCTACTCCAGATGCAAAAACCAGTAGTTTAACTGAGGGGGCCAATCATGACTTCAGGGCCAAGCTACTATGGCTGCCAACATTCTTAGGCTTATGAGACACCATCTAATAAAGCCATGTATTTATCATCTGCACATAATTATAATGTTAATGTACCAAACTACATTCGTGAAAGACATACACCTTACTTTAACCACATAATAATAACAGCAATATACTACATGATATAGCTGATACAGGATAATTTGTTTGAGCGATGGCCTTTCCTCTGTGTATCACAAAAAACCAATACTATTATATTAAACATGAAAAATGCTTATTTCCACTTTAAAGTGCATTTTGAGTCCCTCTATAAAGGACTGGTACAGCACAATTGCAGTAGGCCAACAAATTTGAAAGTTCTTATTTGAACTTTGAAGTGCCTTGTGCTACTAACTATAGTAAAGTTCACAGTAGTTACATTTGCATATATCTGTATACAGAATATAGCTGTTCAGTGAATACATCTGTCAGAACGTGCAACAAAATGTACGCTGATATCTCAAAAGTCATGGCAGATCCATATGTAGCAGTTGATTATGAAGGGGTGTTACCTCAGAAGATGACTTGGGAACACCCACAACTGTATGTGTTGTGAGGTATTATCTTGTTAGTGAGGTTAAACACTGCCTAGCATGCTCATGGCATGATGGATGATGTGGATTGTTGGAGTTCAAATGAGGCATGATAGTGTCAGACAGATAGTGTCCGACAGATACAACCTTCCATTTCTGAAGATGTACAGGCGTTTAACACTCCTTGATCCACGGTGTCACATGTGTGCTAGGAATACCTCACACAGACACTGCAGTGGCCGCCCACGGGTACTTAACAATCACTTCAAGTCTTGTGGAAGACTTGAGACCACTCTCTGTTCTGACTCCTAGATGATGGAACGAACGTCCACTGGCTGTCTGGTCAGCAGTGTCCCTTGCAATCTTCAAACATAGACTGATGCCTTATCTATTTGAAGAATATTTAAATTACCACTATGAACAACTATGAACACTACAATCAAGTTACTGAATCTCTAGCAAATATGTATATGCAAATGTGACCACCAACATCTGGCTAGAATTGTCTGCGCTAACCATGGACGTAATTTTTATTTCAAAAGTGGGGGGGACATGGATTCGTCGCTATTTAAATATTTGGTTTTAACCGTAAAAACTGGGGGGGACCAAACCCGGCTTTTGAAAAAGTGGGGGGGACATGTCCCCCCCCCCCCCCCCCCCCCCCCCCCCCAAATTACGTCCGTGGCGCTAACACACAAGCAACTCTGGCAGAACTCACATCCGCATTCAATGCAGGAGCTCCCACACATGTCTTGCGGGAGTGTAGAACATTCTTTAGCTTCCATGGCATATGGGACCAGAAGACCCACCAGAGTGCCTCTGTTAACACCATGACACCAGACACAGCACCTCACCTGGGCTTGCAAGGTTGTTAACTGGACCCTAGAGGACTGGCAACATCTGGTGCAGTCCGATGAGTCATGGTACCAATTATTTCCGTCACACCCCACGTGTGTGGGGGTTGCGTGTGGCACAGACCCCATGAAGCCGTGGACCCCAGTTGTCAACAAGGTGCTGTGTAGTCTGGTATGAGCTCATGGCATTGTGGTTGGGTCCACTGCTCCAGTGCCTGATATGTTCACCTTCAAGCACTTCAGGTACACTGTGCCTTCATGCCCAAGTTGTCCAGAAATGCCACACGTCTTTCGTCCACTTGTGGAATCGATGCCCTGTCGGGTTGTTGCACACTTACCTAGCAATTTTGATAACCCATGATTTTTGTCATGGTAAATACAAAAATAAAAACTAAAATTAGTATAGATTAAAAGTTATGTGACAGATGTCTCCATCAGACAAATGTATATTCAATCCACAAGGACAGGGGATGAAGAGGAAGAGGACAGCGACAGTGAACTTTGTGTAGTCACTAGTCAATTACAGAAGTAAAATACATAGTACATGAATACATTTGAACACATTTGCTAAATAGCATCAAGTCATTTGTTTAGATTTGTAATAAAAACACTAACGATAATAAGAGATCATGGATTCATCAGAGGATAGTAACCTGCTCACTTTGGAAGCCGCATAGCACTCAGATGAGAAGGTAGTTTAGCTTGAAAAACATTTCACAATTCATGAATTGTTTTCCACTCTAACCATGTTATTACTGAAATACCAGAAGAAGATTATTATGATAATGACTGAGGGACATGACATTAGGAAAATTCACTGTCCATGTCAATGACTGTGTGCTTGAACATAATCTGCTATATATCTTCAAATGAACAAATGAAAGATTAACTTTTACTTATCAGGTATTAAGTCATATTACACAAATACTGTATCCACTAAAAACAAATCATTGTGTGATCATTGAAACAAATCCCAAAACAATACGCTATTCACAAAAAGCTATTAGCACTCAAATTGCATCATGCATGTTAATGAAAAGAAAGAAATGTGTGAACAATCTCTCAAATTGTTTTTGCAAGTAACACCCTAAATGGACTCTGGATAAGAACACAACACATGACACATACTGTATTTATTACTTAAATGTCTTTTATAATGGAACATGTCCCTCATTATATTGAAATAAATCATTTTGAAGTAACATGTTCACACAGTGAAAGTTTCAAAATGGTCACTCCCCCAGGGCATACATTCTACCTACAGAATCTATGCTGCAAAAACATCCCATTTTGAAATGAATTTACATGTCTCAGCCTATTCAGTGCATGGCGGTTCAGCGCCCAGACTTACATTACAGTTCTCAGGTGCGTTACCATTTCAGAGTGTTGTTTGAAATACAGGGCATTTTGCTACACAAGGTTCAACTTTTCATTTATTTCTGTGACAACAGACCAAGTACTGATCACCTGAAAAACAACTGTTATAAAACTTACCCATGCGCAGCCATTGGCTTTGGCTTGGCCGTCTTATCAAGGCCCTTACCAACCATGCTATGTAAAAACCAGAAAACGGCCGTATTTGTGTCCAAAAATATAGTGATAAATATGTACGGTCATTTTAAGCCTGCACACAGACTAAAGTGCCACATCATCACCCATACTAAAGTGACCTTGGTGTGACCTGCTGCAACATTGCTGTCTGGTCCCTGTGCCTGGTCTGCCTGCTGCCTTCCAAATGGCTGAGACAATATCTCATTGCTTTGTTGACAGAGGACACCATCTCTGATTGAGGACCCCCATTTCATGTCTCATCTGTGGAGGACATTCAGACTAGGTGCCAGACTGACCTTTAACCCCAGGTGAGCCTCAAGCAAAGGTTCTGTGTAGATCAGCAGAGGAACTCGTTTTTTTGTACTGGTCAGAGAATGGCCAGACCACACCAGTGCCCTCAGACTCCAGAGACTTCCCATTACTCCATGTCCTAGGTTACCTGTGTCCAGTCTTCCGCAGAGATCCAAGCCACCAAAAGCTTCAACTCAGCATCATTCCTACAAAAAAAACCAAACCAACAGACAGACCTATCCCGTCCAGCAGTCCGGAGCTGAAGCAGTTGAGGTTTTGACCAGTACTGTAAGCATACCACATCCCCCCCAACAGAGATTGCAAAGTTTTTGCTATTATGTTTGTGCGTGTAACTCATTCCCAGTTTATGGTTGCTTTTGTTTTCTTGGACTTTTGCACCTATTTTCCTTGAATCACTTATGTCTGTTCACCGCACACAGACCCTGCACTTCTGTGTTGTGTGTCTGTCTCTGCACCTTTGTGGTAGGGAGCGCACCCTGAACATTAAGCCTGTTTCACTGACAGAGGAAGATATGCAGCTATTCTGCTTCCTGTTCTTGACACCACTTTTTTCTGAGGAACGGTTTGTCTGACTCACACTTCCTTCCACTTGTGGTCTGACTTAACAACCAGTCGTGTTATTATGACATGACGACTCGGCTGAAGAACAAAAAAAAAAAAAAGAGGGAAAAAATGAAAAAGTCATAGAGCACTGTAAAGTCAGTGTTGGTTCGCCTTGGTGAAACGGAACTACCCGCACAGAGCAGTCTGTTATGCTTGTTGGTCACATTGGTAAGGCTGACATTGTCAGTGCTCACAAAAAAGCCAGTCAAGCAACAAAATAAAAAATAACAACAAAGTAAAAAATAACAACAAATCCCAACAAATGATGTAGTGGAGTCTCTTGTAATTAAATCCACTAGGTCTGCATACTTTAGCAAAACTTCAGGGTCTGAGGAGGGAAATTCTCATCACTGCAGATGATGTCGTGACTGGAGACGATGTTCTAACTTACAAGCTAAAAATAAAAACAGGTATTTTAGAGGATACAGAGGTAACATTCTTCCACCACCAGTGCTTATTGTATGGTAGCATTGTACTCAACTTTTCAAGAAGTTTCAAGTGGTCAGTTCAGTGCCTGTGCCATCAATGATAAATTGAACCATTATGCAGAAAACACACACACACACACTCACACACACACACACACACACACAAACCACAAAATTCTGTGGTCAGTGAATTTTTTACATTTTAGTTTGCGTTTCCAGCAAACATGCAGATTCCTGGCTCAGACTGGTGCCAGGGGATGGTATCAAACTCTACGCAGTAGCTTGTATGATAAAGCTCATCTTTCATAGCATTATCTTCCATATGCATTTTGATTTAGGCATCTCAATCGAGCTAAATGTTTCCAGTCACGCTGGTTTATTTCATAAACCTCCATGGACATAATTTTGTTTGTCGGTGGCGTGTGGTTGGAAAATCAGCATTTTGATTTCAAGATCTCAAACAGCAATGCGGTCAGCCAAGCTCTCATCCATGACTTCACAAGGTCATGTTTGAGAAAAGAAAAAAAACACACCCAAAAACAAAAAACATTGGTCTATGCGATGAACTGGGCTCCTGTTGGTGAGTAACCTGATACCTGTTTCAAAAGTAAGGCGCTGACAGCACACGTCTGGGCCAGTCGTGGCTGTGTGTTAATGAAACGTTCAGGGCAAAGCGGGATAATTGCAACACGGAGTCCTGCTTATCTGAAGAGCTGAAGATCAGGGCTCCTGCTATCCCGTGCTGGTTCCCTAGTGTCAGTGGTTACTTCTGTCTGATCTTCTGTGATAGCACTACACCGCATGCTCCACTCCATCTACTGTGCTTGTGAGTGTGTGTGTGTGTGTGTGTGGGGGGGTTTAAAGTGGGGCCTATTTAGGAGTCGAACCACAACATGCAGCACACCGCTGATTTGAAGAGTGCACTGACAGAATAATCACAAGGAGGGAGGGAGTGCAACTAAAGTTTTACAAGCCATCATTAAAAATATGCACAATTCTATTTTTTTGCCCCTATCATAAATATAGAGGGTTTTTTTAAGTCAAAGGACAAATATGTTTTGAAATTGTGTAGAAAATTTAAATACAGTCTATCAATTAGTGACAGTATGACAGTTGGTTTTGTGCAGAGAGAGTATAGCAGTTGGTTTTGTGTAGACAGAATGACAGTTGGTTTTTGTGTAGAGACACTATGGTTTTGTGTAACAACTGTATCATGGTTGTGTGTACACAGTATGACAGTTGGTTTTGTGTAGAGACAGTATGATAGTTGGCTTTGTGTACACAGTAGGACACTTGGGTTTTGTGTAGACAGTATGATTTCTGGCTGCACATCTCACTGTCTATTGTTTTGAAAAGAGTTTGCATAGGCGGCATGAAATTGTTGACTGCAACAGAATTTCTTGATGTAGGAGGTAACGTGGGGGATGAAAGCTCAGCCAACGGCCCCAGTCAAAACCTTGACCCAGATTATTCCCTCTAACGTTCACACACACACACACACACACACACACACACACACACACACACACACGCACACCCCTAAACCCTCATCTTCTCCTCACTTAAGAGAGCAAGGAGACGTGTCTGACTCGTCTTCCGAACCAGATATGCGCACACACGAGAGGCACGGCGCTCTGACAGTGCTGAGAACGTGACCTTGCTCTTGGACTGTTAGGATGGTGCGGTGATTACTGGGCTGAGTGGGGAGGGTGGAGGAGGAGACGCAGGGTCGGGGGCTCAGGGTCTCCTCCATGCTGGGGGCAGCAGCCCCCGCTGATCCAGAAGAGGCCCCGGAAATGTCTCCCAATGACTCAATACATCACCTCCCCTGCACTGGGTGGAAGAGAGGGAGACAGGGCAAGAATGAAAAATGTTGAGAAATGCTCATTTGTATTCTGTGCTTCTCTGCTGAGTGTGTGTAGTATATGCTGTATTTTTTCAGCAATGTATACATGGACTATATACCACAAATAATGCCAGGTCTTCAGAGAGAGAGAAAGAGAGAGAGAGAGAGAGAGAGAGAGAGAGAGAGAGAGAGAGAGAGACAGTTTGGGAGGGGTGGTTTAGCTACAGAGGGCACAGCACGAGAGACGGAAGGAGTGTTTTTCCCCCTCTCTTTTTTTATTTGTCAAGCCCGTCTCAGACAATGTGACATGGCACACGTTATTAATTCTGGCTGAGTGGAGTGCCTGGCCCGCCATCTGCTTAGGTCACCGCTGTGTTCGTTGAGGTCGGCGTCACCCCCCCCCCCCCCCCACACACACACACACCCCTTTCTATCCCCCATGTCCCTCCCCTCCTCTAACAGACACCCGGCCCACACCGCCTGCCTGCCCCCCAGACAATGCAGCCAACCTGCTATGAGGAAGCGCGGGGGATGGGGGGGGGGGGTGGGGGGGTTGGGGGATGGGGGGATGGGGGGGGTGGGTGGATGGCGGGCCCTGGAGGAACAATGTCAGGTGATTGCGTGGCACAAGTTGATATACATTACAAAAGGTTCTCCAGCCTCTTTGTGCTACACACACACACACACACACACACACACACACAGACAGACACACACTCATCTGCCTTTGCATTTGAGCTTGGCGTTGTGGACTTCAGCTCCTCCCACCCCAACACACACACAAAAACCTTTTCGCGTGGCAAGGCGTGTGTGTAGGCGGGGAAAAGGGGGGCTAAGGGTAAAGAGCATTTTGTGTGTGTATGTGTGTGTGTGTGTGTGTGTGTGTGTGCACGTGTGAATGTGTGTGTGCGTGCATATAGAAAGGACATCATCTGTTATCCTCCTTGCTTTTTAGTTCGTATTGATTGATGACGGTGTTTGTCTCCTCACCATTGCTGGTTAATAAGAACCCTGTGTCCTGCTCATAGTGAATGACACAGTCAGTTTAGGCAGAGGAAAAGTATCCATAGATGCATGCATGGATCCAAAGACACTTTAGAATTGAAGAGGATAAGCACATGTATGGGGTACTTGCAAAATATATTTTGTAATTCAGGTCTGCATGGTTTACTCTGGCCAGGCCTATGGTATGCGTTTGTCTTTGGGTTTAATATGTTCATATTTGTTAATTTAATAGAGTATGTTAAATGGCTGAGGGCTAAACATTTCGAGGGTAAAACGGACAGCACAGCTAAATGGTCTTCTGTCAGATTCTCCCGTCAGGGTCTGGACTCCTGATCTCTCTCATCTTGTCATCTCTTATGAGATTTACAACTCAGTATCTCATAGTCATCACTGCAGATTGTGTAATAATGTGGATTGGCTTCTCTTAAATATGCATCTTAAATCACTGGTACTCGTTTTTATCACTAAGCAAACAGTGTCTTTGCCATTAAACATTGTTTAGCCAATTACATCAAGTTCTGATGCAAGCCACTATTCTTGTAGGTATCCAAGAACTGTGTGCACAACTTTTGTATGGAAAAAATAAGTAATGAGTTTTTCATCTGAATATTTTCATGAGAAATTTCAGTCACACATCTGGCTATTAGTTTGAACTGTTTTCCTCTCTTTTGTCTTCTCCCACTAGCCCATCCACCCTTTCTGTTCATGTGATTTTTCCTTGTTAAGAAGGTTTAATTTGTGCTACCACTCTGGCCAAGTGTCTGTTGGAAAATAAGTTATATGCCTCGAGGGATGAATGGCATAAAATATGAAAAAGGAATATGACTTTACTGCAGCTTCAAGACATCTAAGATATAAAGATGTTGCATTTGGGATAATAACTAATGTAATTATAATAATAATATCAAAATAGAAAACCAGTGCTTTAGATTTCTGGTTTTGAAAGAGTACTCTGGACATTGGGTTTCTGAAAATCATGGTTGACAGTCTTAGATGTCATTATGTTTGTCAGTGAGCAGATAGCAAGGTGAAGGGTGAAAGGTTGAGAGGTCATAGCCAGATGGTGTCAAAAAACAACAGCCGGTGAGTAAGAGAGAGAGAGAGAGAGAGAGAGAGAGAGAAAACAAGATAAAATAGATATAAAGAAAAAGAGAAGCAAAGAAAGAAAGAGCAGAAATCATCACATAAATCATTTTGTGTTTAGTTATTATAGTACATAAATACAGTGTCCATATTGTGTTGAGCAGGTGGGTCACTGCCTTGAAACAATAGACCTCCCTGCCTGAAAACCCCCAGCATAGCAGCAGAACACGCTGGGGGAAAAGCCCCTTCAGTCTCTCAGGCTTTTGAAATAGAACACCACACCCCTGCGTGAGCACAACTTTCACCGGACAATCCATTTTTCCATCTCAAAAGAAGGATTTCCTCTCTTTAAAGCCCCTCGTCTTCTCCCCGCGTCTCCTTTCGCCCGAGGTCCATCCTCCACTTTTTTTTTTGGCTCTGTTAGAGATGTTGGCTTATGTGCAGCTCTTGGCGCTCTGGTCGTGTGTCCGCATTGTTTGAATGGTCTTCCTCTTCTGCACGAATCAAAACCAGAGACAGATGACGTCCAGTCCCCACTAAACGTTCTGAGCACTCACAGGGTTATTTGCTTTCAAAAAGAAAGGAGAGAAATGCCACATAAAACCTAGAATATTTTTTTAATCTCATTACATCACATCCCCTTCCCTGTCCACTCTGGTTTTCCTCTGGAACAGATAAATGAGAAAGAGACAGAGACAGGCACAGAGAGAAAGAAAGAAAGACAAGACAGACAGAAAGCAAGAGCACAAGGAAGACGGGCCAAGATTGGGGACCGGACATGGTTCCTTGGCCAGTAAACCATAACATGGAAAGAGTGAGATTGACCCATTCGCCCCTGCCAAAGGTCTGATAATGCCTCTGTGTTTTCCATTGTTTTCATTTGAGGGTTTTTTTTTCCTTTTCTCTGGTTTCACTTAATAAAGTTTAAGACCGGGTTCCTGCTTTGGCTTTAATTGAAGAGCATTTTACAAAGGAAATAGTTAAATGTAATCAGGTTTAGAATATATCCTGGATTGTGTTATGTGCATGGATAGATAAATAGACAAATAAATAAATAAACAAAGACACAACTTCAGACCACAGATCTGAATGGTAAATGCAAGCGGATGCCAATGACTGAGTGAGTGAGTGAGTGGGGGGGTGCTGGCAGCCCCAGCAGGACTGTGGGCACCAGGCCAGCACCATACACAGCATTCATCACTCATCACTCATTGCACCCGCTGCCCACACCCTGATATACACAGAGAGGCAGCAGGCAGGACTGAAAGAGGTTGCGGTCATGGAAGGTCAAATGGGAAGGAGAGAATATGAGATGCAGGTGAGGTGGTGGGAGGACTGAGGCCCCTCAAGGGCACCACTGCTCCCTCTACTGCCAGTGTGGAACATTTAGGCTCAATGTTTCATCCGACTCTACGCCCTATTTCTCATTCCCCTAAAAGCACATAGGTAAAGGAACTGAGTATAACAGGGTTTGACGAACAAAAATGTTTAAAACAATTAGATGGAGACATCCCCCTGTGGAAAGACCCTACTGAAGACGAGAAAGGAATACAAAATCAGTCCAAAACACTGAAAAATAAAACACATCAAAAACAGGTTTGTGTAACCCCTGTCAGGTACAGAAGTGTGTTTCCTGTGACCCATTTCCTCTCGTTGCACTCGTTTGCATGCAGCTTTCCTCACTCTGTCACTACCCATTGCTGTTGTTCAGTAAACCGCGCCGGTGTGTTACAGCAGATAATGAGAGCAGAGTCTGCCCACGACTGCTATTCCCCCCGTGCTTTCTCCCCAAGCCCAGCTTCCATTACCATAGCCAGCCCTCAGCTGGCTGTCTCTGCTACTCCCTGCACCACAAGTTTACATGGGCAGTTCATCCCCCCCCCCCCCCCCCACCCCCCGTCAAGAAGCAAGGAGACTACCCAAGTGCACTTAATCTCTGTTATTTTAACAGGACACCGGACTGGGACTGGACTCGTGCAAATATTGTCAAAAGAAAGGATAACAAATAAAGTGGGATTGCTGGATAAATTCTCTGCGTGCCCACATTTTTTAACAATGGCTCATAAAACCGACAGCAACAGGCTGTAAAAAAGAAAAAATTCGGAGCCTTTGCTCTGGGCAGGCCTCAGCCGGAACATGGAAAATGGTTATGTTCTGACTTGGCTTTGCACAATTTTGTGCACTGCCTCTAAAAAAAAGGTTCCTTAACAAAGGAACTTACCTGTACTAAATCAGAGATAGTCTGCTCAGACGTCTTATTGTGCAAGACTGTCATAAAGCATACTGTCATACTTTATGTAACTCTTTGCTCTATCACTTGCACATCGTCCTAATGACCTTCAAGACCTACTGGGGCTACAGCTTCACTCATCCTGTTCCCAGTGCTGCACAGTAAACCAACACCAGCACTATGATCACAACCTACACTGTTCCAAACCAGAGATGACATCACTCCCCCCCACCACCTCTCTCTCTCTCTCTCTCTTTCTCAAACAAAAGCCCAGTCCAAACCCAGGCCTGTAATTACAGGCCTAATCTGTACACTGCCAGGGGCAGAATAGAGCTCTGGTCTGGGGTTCTGCCAACCTCGCAAACATGTGCTCCGGGTTTAGGCCACAGACACGGAGCTGCGGGAAGAAGTGGTCAGTGTGCCGTGCTTCAGTGAAGAAGGGCTTGGTTAAGTCAATCCGTTAAAGCCTCATTTCAAATCCAGAAGGGGCACCTCACTCCTGACTAATGCTGTGATCTCCACGCCGTGGGTACACAGCCACGGAAGGCACACGGCCCGCTCATCACCGCCGCCTCTTGGTGCATGTTTAAAGGCGGGCGCCCTCGTTTCTTTCAACGTGCAAACGCAAACGCTTGCGCTCTCTGCCCTTGGGGTCCAGCTCCACGCGAGTAGGGCTTTAACAATAGGTTCATCATAAACTGTGCTGTCTCAAATGTGAACATGCTCTCTAATTCGCTGCGGAATTTGTGATGGTTTTTCCCTTCTCACTCATTTTACAATAACTCCGAAGCAAACTCTGTATTTATCAAACAAAAAACACTGCGTTGGCACATGGTTTTATGGTCCTGACAGTTTGACGTCATGAAGAATGTTCAGCTCTGACAAGAATGGTTCAGATTTTCTCAGGTCGGGTGGGTGTATGCTGCTGATTTTGTATTTCAGCTTTAACGAGATTCAAACATTCAAACTACCCCATCAATTAAAAGTCTGTATCGAGTATCCCTTTATTTCTGAATTTGATAGTCATCAGATTTTCAAAAATAATCCTCTGAATGTACTCTCACATAAAGGATCTGAAGCAGACATTACATCGCCTTAAATCAGATGCACTTAGTTTAGGTTTATTTGTCCTGTAAGAAAGCATTCCAACATAAGCTAAAGGCATAACCTAAAGGCATCCCTTGGTTGAGTACATGTGACACTATTCTATAGAAAGTTTTTACTGTGTCTAAATGTCCTTGGAACTAAACAGAATCCACTAACTGCAAACTTGCAGAAATTAAATGTGACACACAGTGGCACGGAGGTCTGGGAACTTGTTCAGAAGGGGGAGTCCGAAAAAAAACACAACAAAATGTATTCAATATTCCAACCCCTAGGTAATGTTTGCTTTGTGTCCTTGACAGTATATGCACATAAAATTATTATTTCTTAACCAAGTCTAGGTTCAACTGAGTCAGATCCGCTGCATGAGGGGTTCCTCCATGGCTAGCCTCTCAACAACGGACAGCACTGTGTTCCATCAATAGTTCCAAAATTCCACTTCTTTTCCCAGATTCTCCATTCTCTGCCAGATCATACACTCTGCTGTCAACCCCCGTGCTCTAATGGAAAGCCATTGGAGACAGTGGTTGTAAGTGTATATGGTGGATGGGTGCATATGCATAATAGGATCCAAAGTAATGTACAATTAACACACAAATGTACAACCCAACTCTATATTTTATCCTGTGATGTATTATAGACTTAGTTCCTTAAGTGACGAAAATTCAGCATGGCTTGAATTGTTTATTTTTTTATATTTCATTTGCGGGAAGATCAGTTGCCCAGTGAAAATAGGGATATTGGGTTCTGTGCCTCAATAAATGACCAATGAAAACACGACGGTGTCCAAAGCACACCATTTCCATTGGATATGATCTCTGAAACCCCCACAGCATTTCATAGAGTCAAAAAGCTTTTTCCTGTCTACCATTCACCGTTTTAATTTGTTTCATAAATCCTTGATTAACTCCAGTGCTTACTCTTACAGAGGTATTTGGCCTGTGGAAGTGGCCATCATAACCATCGAACACCCCCTTCCCCATCACGTTTCTCACAAGATCGCCGTGAGGCCTCCATGTTTATTGTTATTTTGCTCTTGAGGTTGAAGCAACGAGTCTTTGCCAGGAAATATGAATAAAACTCAGTGGAACTCATAAAATAACAAGGTTAAAGAGGTTTCCATGGAATTTAATGTGGAAGATTGCTTTGATATGAAGTGGAACTATTTTCATGGCTAAAACTGTCGGCATGTAATGGCAGTGGTAAATCAGACACCTTTTGCCCTCTTTTCTCAATGAGGACGGATTGCTATAGCAGCCACCTCTGTCTAGTCAGACAAGAACTGCAGCCCAAAGCAACAGCCCCCCTGCTGATTATTTATGTGATTCATATAAATACTACAAGAGCCCATATAAAACACAAAGTCAGTACAACAGTCCGCTAGACCAAGGGACGGGCAGACAAGCCAACCGTTCCTTTACTTTCTTAAAGTAACACTTTTATTTAAAGGTCCAGAGAGAGATGTTATGTTACATCACAACGGGTAAAAAGCAGATTAAAATTATTATCACTGGAAAAGTAAAGTGTAAACTCTATAACAGGTTGTAATTCATAATTTCCAATCTTCTGACTTCATCCTTTCAAATAGCATCCGTTACACTACTGGAAAACTATGGAATTATACATATTGTGCACACCGAGTTCAGCAAATATATTTGCACCACAACATAACCAAGTTTTATATAAATGAGAACACTGTAAAAACATACCCAACATTATTCCATCTTGAGTTTCTTGATCAACATACTGCATTGATTAGATGTCTGAAATACACACACACACACACACACACACACACACACAAATGAAGACTTATAAACAATGAGAAATACCCAGGCAAAGACGAAAAAGCAGAGATTCAACCCGCTGCCAACCACAGCTTTGGCCTGTGGTTATGAACCAAGTGCAAGACCGTAAAAGACGTCTTGCATGTGCCCGCACACAGAAAAAAGATTATCTTTCCAGTAAGCAGTAGTGCTCACGCTTGCGCCTCCATGCATGACTTGAAAGATGCTCTCTTTTTCTTTGGCTCATGGCCACACCATCAGGGACAGAGAGGCCTACCTCCTAGAGCTCATTTTTCCAGACATTGCTAAATACTTACACTATCTGCTCTCTTGGTCTGGTAAGCCAAGAACGCAGCCATCGCTGCACTTACATTGTTCTGAGCGCAAGAAATATTCACTGCGGTGAGCAAGAACTTGAGGCTTCCATAATTGACCGCGCGAGCACGCGAGGGACTACACGTGTGCGTCTCGCGCATGAACCATCAAGCCCGTACGTCGAACTATAGAGCTACATTTGTCATGGGTACACAGCAATTGGGTAGCGTGAATAGAAGACAAGCTGCATCGTGCCACTTTTGCAAAAACTAATAGATCGAACTTTAATAGAAAAGAGCTAATTTAATGTAATTTTAGCTAAAGAAACTATCTCTCGGGAGCATTTACCATCCCTTATTTCTCTCCCTCAAACATCCCCGTTGCACATAGGCCTATCTACCGTGATTTGCTCTTACTTTTCTCCTCCCATTTAACAACTCCAGTCATGTTTGGAAGCTGCTTGGGCATTATTCTTCTTTTCCTCCATAGAAATATTTTCTGTCATTTCTCAATCGCTCTGGCAAGTTCACCAGTCTCTAGTCCCTTTGCTGACACAACCTCTGACAATAAGAAGATCTAAAAACATAAGACCCTCGTCAATCTGTCAGCAGTAACAAGATGTTCACGGGAAATTGACATTGCTTGTGAAGTAGCCCAGACAGAGAGAGGGGCACGGCGCGAGGATAGAGACTCTCTGGACATGACTTACATGACGCCATGGTGTGCATGTGTATGTTCGCGCTTTCGTGAGCCAAAAAATGGCTGACGTCAGCGTTTCTTTAAGTTGTAATAACTTTAGCACTAGCACTTTGAATGGTATTACTTTTGTAAATACCTTATGTGCACAACAAAGTAACGCATAAGCAAAAATATGCAAATAGCCTTCTTAAAGACAACACAACACACAGGCGAAAACAGTAACGTTAGGTTATCTGTCAGTGCTAATAACTGGATAAGAATTGTACACACATAATTTTGTAAATGTTATAAATTCTACAATTTGTGATGGTGTGAGAGTAAATTAAAAATGGTTAAATAAATGGTATCAGTGTAGGGAGAAGTCTGTTTCTGATGTCTGATGATATGTGAGTTGATAGCTCTCGAAAGTGTCAACCAAAAATGTTAGAATTGTGTTAACGGTCTTTTTTCAGTCAGAATGGTTAAATATATTCACAAATGAATGTATGTACGACAATATGTATGTATGTATAGCTATTTGTTGTGACGGGCAGGGTGAGCGAAATAAAATGGAAGCGATCACGCCAAGTCTCAGGGAAACTGATGGTTTAATAGAAGAAGTGCGCAAAGCAAAACCCGTGAGTTGATCCAAATGAAGGATATAATGACCAGCGGTCAACTGGTACAAAGACGAGACATATATAGACAAACAAACGACCCTCAGGTGAGACGGATCGCGGGCTCCGCCCACCTGGGGGACGCACACAACAACAACAACAAAAACAACGACAACTGCCGCTGTGGACGGAGGCGACCGGTAGGGGGCCCGCCGTACCGTGACATTTGTGTAGTAAATTGAACGGACCATGCCCAATTTCTATCATTTTAACATGCTATAATATGCTATAACACGCTAATAATTGTGTAAATAATGCTGTTAATATAAAATCATATGCAAATGTTTTAAGTAGAACTGTGTGTTTGTATTTTGTCATGTATCTTACGCAATTGTATTTTACAAACCATTGCGTTGAATGTGTATTTGTTAAATAAAATGCTTTATACTATCTCACGAGCCTAAAATCTTCGTCTTGATTTTTTTACGTGTTTGCTACGTTGTAGATCAAGAATATTTTTCTTACGACAATCTACGAAACTTTTAAACACGCGAGATTAAAAGGAAACGTCCCCAGAGAGAGAACGAGATGAGACCAGACCGATAGAGCCACGCTGGAGTCCAAACAGACCTCAGTAGCGGACCTTTTTTTTGTACTACCAAGTTTCACCACTCAGGGTGGACTTGTAATTGAAAACCTCTGAGGTGCTTATTACAAGCTAACAACTTTGGGCTGCACCCTCGTTCTACTCCTTGATGGGCCTCTTTAACACTATCCCCTTGATAGCTCAGTCTGTGGCCAAGTCCCCAAGTGTCGTCGTTTCAAGAGTCTAGAAAACACCATGCAAGGAATGACAGGAATTTTGCACTCCTTTCGCTCGACTTTTTCCCGCTCTGTGCGCTGAAAGGCCTTCGCACGGCCGGCCCGGTCCCTGGAATTTTTCTTTTGTTTTTTGAACAGTGACCAACAATAACAGCGTCTCATAAACAATGGGGTTTGTTGATTGGCGAGGGAGAGAGAGGGAGAGAGAGTTGGGGGGGGGGGGGGGGTGTTGAGTGTTATTGCGTTTGGCAGCTGCTACGCTGGCAGGCTCTCCACTGAGGGTTAGCGATGTGTTCTTTGTGGTAGTGCGGAGATATTATGTCAGTTCTTGGCTATGCAGCAGCTCTCGCGGGAGACAGGACCCTGCTTCCCCTCATAAGCCCTCTCATTTTTCCCCTCTCTCTGTCATTCGGATACTTTTAGCAGACACAATACTGCTCAAAAGCCCCAAAGTACTTCAAATGGAACGCAGGAAAAATATCCAAAGCCTTTGGAGCAGTGTTTAAAACACACGTTCCTTCAGCAAACCACACTTTAAGGACAAAACAGACTTCTGCAAGACAGACCTTGGACAACTATAGAAAATTGGACCCCACTTAATAGTAACAATGCTTAACAACTGTACATCTCCACTAATGTAAACGGGGCATTTGTTTTCCGTTATTACATGATAGGAGCTTATAGTTAACATTTGGCACAAATTGTTTTAAGTAATGTAATTTTGCAACGTAGCAAATAGTTAAAGACATCTAGATGCAGTCATAATGTTGATCACACTCCATACACCTCTCACACTTCCATGCACATATAAACACATGCACTTGCGCATGCGCAGACACAAACGATTTCTAACATGAGCAAGGCCTTGGGCTGTACTGCCACACAGGTGTGGGCGCAGTCCTGTTCCTATGACAACGGGACTTGCCTGGGGCAGCACTTCAATCCTCGTGTGTTTCTCTCAGGTTACAGATTTTGTTTCGCAACTTCTTGCTGCCAAAGTACCCTTCCAAGTCTTAGTGCCAATATAGTACAAGAGATCCTATCAAGGTAAAGCAGAAGAAAGCTGAAACTATTTCAAAAATAACCTTGATGTTTACCTTGTGCTTACATAGTAAGTCAACCAAGTATATGAAATTATGAATTAATTAAAAGTTTATTGAACAATGTTTAACTCAATTTAAGGTATTATTGCTAACACGTCAGACAGTCCAAATGGTAGCTAACCAGAAACAAAAGCACCTTTCAGGCATGTTAACTGTTATTAAAAGCAGACATTAATGAAATAGAGTGTGCCAAACCTGAGCTGTGATTTGGTGAAGCTGTGTGTGTGAGATTCTGTCAGAGGCTATGCAGTGGTATTATTATTATAAAAAAATTATTTTGGTGGGGGATATTAGTAATGATCCCACCTGGCTCCATAGTTCCAGAAATCATTCAAATGCCTCCTAATCTTAACTTCAAAATATCAGTCTTTCGAATTTGTTAGAGCCACAAGTCTGTCCTATGGAGTCAGTTCTTTAAAGAGTACTAAAGTTTATCAAACGTGATGCCTGAACTTTAATGGAAGAAACAAACGTGCATATGAAACAAGTTTTTTATTTATTTATTTCTTATTTAAACAAAACAGCGTTACAAATCTCTGGAAGTAGCTTTGCATGAGTTACTTTTGAAAAGGCTTTGCGCTCCCCCTAGAGCCTGTCTTGTGTCATAACAAAGTACAATGTGGTGGTTTTACTCACTAAATCGAGACTGGAATACATCACTTGCGCAATGATAAATATATATGCAAACAATAAAATAGTGTATTTAATTTGCATGTAAGCCTTGGTTTAGAACAAGCCCGTGTTTTGCCCACTCTACCCCAAGTAGGCACCCTGCAATTTATTGTTTAATTTTACTCATAATATAAATTTGCTGTTGCAGAGCATTATTATCTGAGAGTCTGATATCTACACCAGACATCTACGATAGCATATTCATGTTTGTGAATCTCTTCTCTGTTCGGATTTAATCTCTGGAGGTACATCAGGACTTTGGTTTGAATGGATCTGACCATATCTTCACACCTAATAAAAAAGAGACACTGTAAAATATTGTGTGACACATTTGACATGTAGGCTGCAATGTTTTCAACATCAACAAATAAATAAGTAACTATTAGATATGGATTCAGCTTAGGTATTCGACAGTACAGCAAGGAAGTACACGTACCAACAGGCTGCACATCTGCTTGATTGATCCCAGCTCGATTAATTTTCTGCATTTGCTCTGCAAAGGTTAAGAAAGATGGGTCATCGCCTACAAGTTCTAGTGGTACACGGTGTTACGCAGATGCTAAGATAACCAGTTAGACAGCTAGGAGACCCAGCGACCAAGACAACAACCAGGCTGGACAGGCTGCCACTTATTTTGAAGAATGTGAATTGTTGACTTACTGTATTCATCCGTATGAGTAAGAGGATGAAAATATATGGGATAAAACGCTGCCGCTACGGCAGCAACGAAGCCCCCAAATATGAGCGTGATTCTCCTGTTACTGGGCATGTCTGCAGTTCTGTTGACACTTCACCAGAGACGGAACCGAACCTCTGTTTCCGGGGTAAAGTTCACTCGACAAACCAATAGGCTAAATACAGAAAGTAAACATATATAATTTCGCACAATTTTATAACGCTTCGACGAAATGTGAAATAAATACCGACCGTTTAAAATTTACACGACCCAAGTTTTTTTTTTAGATTTTATTCAGTGTGGGAAAGCCAACGGACGACCCCGCGCACGGTTTTTTACCCACAAGTCTTCGCGGCGGCTCCGCCGGCAGCTGCTGCTGTGTCACTTCCTGGTTGGTCTGGCCGAGTGTGTCCGTGACCATCACAATGGCGTCGCCCAACACCTACAAGCTGAGCTGCTCCATCGCCGGCCACGAGCTGGACGTCAGGGGCCTGGCCAACGCATATTTACCCGAAGGGGCCTTTGTTTCCGTGTCTCGAGACAGAACCGCCAAAGTCTGGGTCCCAAATCCCAGGTAAGCGGCCACGTAGCTAACAGCTAATGTGACTCTAACTGTGTGTGTAGCGAGCGGAGCGTTTAAACTCTCTTTCTTTGTGATCTCTCGTTCACTAGTGAAAATAGAGGCTACGAGGAGATGCACTGTATGAATGGCCATACCAACTTTGTTTCTTGTGTCTGCATCATCGCCCCCAATGAAACGTACCCCCGTGGACTCATAGCGACCGGCGGCAACGACAACATCATCTGCGTCTTCTCACTGGACCGGTCGGACCCCCTGTTCACTCTACAGGGACACAAAAACACTGGTGCTGTCATTTGAGACTCGCCATCGTGGCCATAGCTTGATTTAACGTTTGGAGTGTTTCTCCTGATACCTCAAGATGAAGCTAAATATCAGTCATACCTAACTTAGAGCTATTCGACTAATTATTCCAACTTTCTGATTTTGCTGTTCACAGTGTGCGCACTCTCGGCTGGGAAGTTTGGGACATTGTTGAGTGGGTCTTGGGACACCACAGCCAAAGTCTGGCTCAGTGACAAGTGTATGATGACTTTACAGGTAATTTTGCACTGAGAACAGGATGACAACTGACATTGCATGGGATTCGCTTTGTTCTGTTCCTTCAAATGATAGAAACGGCCTTTACAGCCAACATGTGCAGTGTATGTACGTTTGTATAAATGTAAATGCATGTTATTTGTTTGTTTTTGCTTTCATTGTAAGGGACACACAGCAGCTGTCTGGGCGGTGGTAATTTTGCCAGAGCAGGGTCTTATGCTCACAGGATCTGCTGACAAGACGATTAAGCTCTGGAAAGCTGGCCGCTGTGAAAAAACATATTCAGGTGAGTCCTGTATTTAATTAATGCGTTGAAATTTTTTGAGAAGGTGTTCACTTGTGGCGTGCTCACCTCTTGAAAGGTACATGCAAAGTAGTTTTTAAAGTATGGACCTGTTTCATTTTGACATATCACCACTAGAGCCCAGTGTTGATGCATCTTCATTTTTGATTTAGGTCATGAGGACTGTGTCAGAGGATTAGCAGTGGTGAACGATGTCGAGTTTTTCTCCTGCAGCAATGATGCCAGCATCAGAAGATGGAGGGTGTCAGGAGAATGTGTTCAAGTGTACTACAGTCACACTAACTACATCTACAGTCTGGCCGTCTGCCCCAATGGACAAGGTTCAGATGGCAGACTTTAATGTTCTCTTGTTTTGGCAGTGTTTATAAAGTAAAATAAAAAAACAAGGAGGAAGGTAGTTGTATGTCTATAGCTGGGTCTTCTTTATAAGTCATTTCTACATATTGGGAAATACAGCCTTAATTTGAAGGCTATCAGCCTTTAAAGTAATTAATGAAATAAGCCTTTAAAAAAAGAACAGCTAGTTCCTTTTTTATGTGGAAGTGTTGTATTAATATCAGGGTGTACATAAACAAATGTTGAGCTATGTGTTCTTTTTCTTTCTTTCTCTTTCTCTCTGTCTGTCAGACTTCATAAGCACAGGAGAGGATAGGACAGTAAGGATTTGGAAGAAGGGGGAATGCACACAGACCATCCGTCTGCCTGCCCAGTCAGTTTGGTGCTGCTGTGTGCTGTCCAACGGAGATATCGCTATAGGGGCTAGGTATGTGCATCATCTGCACTAAATGACTTCTTGTCTTAACCAAATATTCAAGCATTTTTCAAAGTAATCTCTGCTGTGTCAATATCCATAGTGTGTAGACAAGAATGTAAATGCCTATGCAAGGCTAAGGACATTTGTTTAAAAAATAAATTTTTAAAAGAACACAGTCTTTTCTTGCAATATAGCGGAGACATGTAAACGCCAAGGCTTTGTCCATTGTCCACAGTGATGGGATTATCCGTGTGTTCACTGAAAGCGAGGAGCGGGTGGCGAGTGCTCAGGACCTGAAGGCATTTGAAGACGAGCTCTCCAAGGCCACCATAGACCCAAAGACTGGAGACCTTGGAGACATCAAAGTCGAGGATTTACCTGGCAGGGAACACTTGGACGAGCCAGGTAAACAGGCCTTGTTATAAAGCTGTTATTTGATTGATCTCATTTTGTAACGGTCATGAGCCAAGAAACGCCTCAAAAATATTCCATCAAGTAACTTGGGCTGTGCGTGTAGGAAATCGCGATGGACAGACACGCCTCATAAAGGAGGACAATAACGTGGAGGCTTACCAGTGGAGCATGAGCGAAAGCCGCTGGATGAAGATTGGAGATGTGGTGGGAGGGTCTTCCCAACAGAACTCCAAGAAAGTAACATTTGAGGGCAAGGTAAGGAGCTATAAACAACAATAGGACTGCACATGAATTTTTATGCATGCATGAAGAATTCATAATACCATTGCCTGTTGGACAAATTCTAAAGCTAGATTCCGAAGTCAAATCTGTTTTCTTGTTCACATTAAACAGTAATACATCTATAAATACCAAAATAAACAGTGTAACGAAATCTTTTGCCACTGCTATTCTTCCTTTTCCTTTTCAGGAATACGATTTTGTGTTTACCATTGATGTGAATGAGGGTGGGCCCTCCTTGAAGCTGCCCTATAATGTGAACGATGACCCTTGGCTAGTGGCACACAACTTCCTGCAAAGGAACGACTTAAATCCCATGTTCCTCGACCAGGTTGCTAACTTCATTATTGAGAATACCAAGGGCCACACCATAGGAGCAGCTCCAGCCACGGCAGTAGACCCTTTCACAGGCAAGCAGCCCTGTGGTGTTTCACAACGCCACCCCGTTACTGTTCAAACTGGCTTGAATGTTCAAGTTCACACAGACTGCTGTTCCTTCAAATAGTACCTGTTAACATCTATACATATAAGCATATCTTATAAGTTTAACCACAGCTGTCCTCCGTGGTTCTTTTCAGGTTCGGGACGTTATGTCCCTGGGGTGGGGGGAGGAACAGACGGCTTTGGTGCAGACCCCTTCACTGGTAAACTTGTTCGCAAAGTAGACTCTCCGGTCCACTTTGATGCAGAAGAGTGCAGCTAAGCGTCGATATTGTTTTGCAGGTGCTGGACGATACATTCCAGGAGCAGACTCTCCTGGCTCCGCCAACACAGGTGCAGCCGATCCGTTCACAGGTAGGACGACGTGACATACGGCACACGCAGGTCTGCTCACGCATGTGATGCTCACGCGTCTTGTGCCTCCCCAGGTGGTAGTGCCTACTCTCCTGCTGTTCTCCAGAAAGCTGGTACAAATATATACTTCCCCAAAACGGATGGAGTTATGTTTGAACAGGCCAATGCAACTCAGATCCTTGGTAAGTCTGCAACCCAAACGTAAGGCATTGTTAAGTAAATATCTTGTAAAGAGTTAGCCTTATTCATATGATTGCATGTACTGATATATATTCAAAACAAGAAGCTAAACTACGAAGAAACTATTTATTAAAAAATGCTCAAATTTTCCACATTTTATTAACTATTATAGTCATAGCATTAGTTATATCCACAACAATTCAATTATTTTTGGTTCACTAAAGCGTCCATTTAAACAATTTTCTAGAAGTACTAATCAGTTTTTGTTTCCAAATATCCAACATGTGCTTTAGCCAAGCTACGAGAGCTTAATGGCAATGCTCCTCAGGACCACAGGCTGAGTGACGTGGTGTTAGACAGCCTGGAAAAGCTTCTGCTCACTGTCTCAGACCCTAAGAGCCCAGATCTGCCCACTGCCGAGCAGATCAACGTCCTCTGGAGGACCAGCCACTGGCCTGAAGGTAATTGCTCACGCACACACATAACAGCTTCAACCGTGATCCGAGGCGTACACTGGTGTGATGCTGAAATATGATATAACCACTCCACAGATATCGTCTTCCCTGTGCTGGACATCCTGCGTCTGGCTGTGCGGCACCCGGAGATTAACGCCCAGCTATGTGGAGGCACAGAGGGCGCCAGCCTTTGCAACCACCTTCTGGGCCTCATGTCGCTGCAGGGACGGCCGGCCAACCAGATGTTGGCCTTGCGCACACTCTGCAACTGCTTCGCCGGCTCCCGCGGCCGCACCCTGCTGCTGGGCCAGCGCGAGGCCGTGCTTTCACGGGCCTCCGACCTCCGCGCCGTCTGCAACAAGAACATTCACGTGGCACTGGCCACCCTGGTGCTCAACTACGCAGGCATGCTGCACGGGCGGCCGTCTGAGCTGGAGGCCAAGGCCCAGTGCCTGTCGGTGGCTAGCAGCGCACTGGAGGTAGTGCAGGACAAAGAGGCCATCTTCAGGCTGCTGGTAGCCCTGGGGACTACAGTGGCCGGGGACAGCACAGCCAAAGACCTCGCACGCTCGTTGGGCGTCTCTTCACAAATCACAAAGTACACCAGTGTGTCTGATCCAGCTAAAGTTGGGGAATGCTGTCGGCTAGTGCTGGATGAACTGCAGTGATGTCACAAAGGGCTTGGGTGATGTCACAGATGACCCTCATGCTCCTTTGACTCCTTATATTGTTCGGTCCCACTGGCATCACTGAACACTTCCCAATCCATAGTTTCTATTTAACTTGGCCTGCTTACTGAATGACTGCATGAATAAAATGTTGATGTATAAAAATCTTTCCTAGAGCAGGGTCATGTGATTATCATATTGTTATATCTAACTGGATTAATAAAGAAAAACCAAAATGGGGTCAATATCTTTAAAGGCTGACTAAAAGGATCAAGTTACTACTTGATTATGTCCCATCACATTTTTGGTCTGATCAAAGATATTCTACAACAATCTTTGTTTTTTTTCCTTTATTACTCAAAAGCTTGGCATATGCAGTTAACTCTAGTGTAGTCAGGCTTGTCAACAAAGACTTCGTAAACAATCTACATTGCTAAAAAAACTCAACCATTTAACCAATCCAATGTTAGGGAAGTAACCATACGTGTTATTCAGTTATGCTACTACTGACACATTATAAGCAGCTTGTTTACTCGAAATAATAAATAGCAGCAAAATCCAAGTCTTCAAAATCAACATGTGCAGTCTCATCACATTTATGGAACAATGGGAATGTTTCACTAGTTTTGTAAACAACTTGTCAATTTTACTCCCTTGGGCCTGGACACGTAAACGTTCTCAGGGAAAATGATGACTTTGTCAGAGGTTGAAAATAACTATGAAGAATGGTAAACTAGTTGCTTTTTCTCAGTGGCAAACTTAAGTTTACACAACCAGCCAGCTAGACATAAACATTCCAGTCATTTTATTTAAATAGTTTGTTTAAAGATCATTATTCAAATTGTACCATTAGTTTAACAAGCATATCACGACACCCAAGCATAGCGCGGGAGATTTGTTCTTTTTTCGCCTTAGATCACTTCCCAGCCCTGGAGAAAGCTTGCTGTGATTTATTCATGCACAATATTTATTATATGCTTAAACAGCAAAGATGAAAGTTGGGGTTTGTGTTGAGATAGAAACTCTTAAGCATATTTCATCATATAATTTATCTCTACAATAAAATGTAGTAGTTTTACCCTTTGAAACCAAGTCTTCTCTTAGATATGTCAAGTGTCAAATGAAAGCAGTGTATCTGGATAGAGTAGCTCATGAGGGCACTCCCAAAAAAAAAATGACACACTATCAGGTAGCCAAGCCTGCTACGCTGCTTTCGTGAGCCCATCCGCAAACTCAGCCATGAGGTCATGGATCCAGATGTCGCTGTCCTCCTGGGATGTGTCCACCAGGTACACAGTGACCTTACGGTCCCAGGGCTGCTCTGCCTCCTCCACAAAGTCCAGCTGAGCCACCAGGGGCTTTTTTTCAACGTGATTCCTGAATACAATGGAAGCCTCTTCAGACCACTTCCTGGGTTTCACACCTGTAAAGAGTATTATAGTGGTTAGGTACACACTACATTATAGAGTATTATAGTGGTTACACACTACATTATAGAGTATTATAGTGGTTACACACTACAGCGTTTGGGGATTCTATAACTCGAAAGGAGATTGAACACCTACCTCCTAAACTCACTAAACCCTGAGCAAATGGTGAAAAGTTTAATTGTATTTTTCAGTTCACCTCAAATATTTTTGTTGCTGTGAAAGATCCTGCAGGTCTCATTTCATCATGTATTGCTATTCCATAAATTGGTTGTCTCTTAAGCAGCCAAACCACGACTACATCACAACATGTGACTCGTGTGTAGGAATGTATTTTCATTCCCCAAAGAATACAAGAATGCAAGAACACAAGTGGACTTATGTTCAAATAGTTATGTTAAAGGCCCTCTATTGATCACTTATAACTGCACAGTGCTGATGTTGAGTATTTATTATGAAACTAATTGAGATAAATTAGTCTTGGTATGGAGAATTAAGAGATCAAGATGAAAACAATGTTCATGCCTTTCACCAAAAAAGATTTCTTTAAACTATTTCCCACTTCCAAAACGCTTCCCATAATGATGGGAAGCAAAACCATTCCCAGTTCCAGCAGGTGAGCTCAGTGAGTGGGTTTACCTGCGAGCTGGGCAGTGATGCCCTGGAAAGGGAGCTGGCGGAACTCCTGGATGAGGGGCCTCAGCAGGGTGCAGCTCACCAGCTCGTGTTTGCCATAGTCCAGCTGGTAAACCGACACCAGCCCATTGGACAGCACACCTTTCACAAGCACGCGGTGCCAGCTAAGGACAAGCACACGTCATATCTTGGTTGGTATGAGATCACGCTTATTTTCAACTGTTGTTACTGAGGCTGCAGAGTTGTTGAGGATCAACTAAGATATCCTGTCCTTTCGGGAGTCTACACAATGAAGGGAAATGTGATATCTTTAAGTAATAAATGGCTAGACAACAGCCATCAAGCATAAAGCCTTAGTCAGTATAAAATATTTGCTCACACAGAAATCTATAGCACTCGCTACATTGACACTCACTTGTTTTCCACTTTGGCAGCATACACCTGGTCCTTCTCCACCGTGGTCAGTTTTTCGTCCATCTTGTTATAGTACAGAATCATCTCTCCCATTAAGACCACCAGCTTGTACATATCCTGCCATGGCTGTAGCACAAAGTGCCCTGGGTGACATGCTACTGACACGTAAATGTCCATGTTCTGACCCCGTGGGGGCAGCTCCAGAGCAGGTGGCAGACGCACACCCCCAGATGGGGTGGCTGGAAGCTCTCCACCTGAGCCCGACTGGGGAGATACTGTCTTGGGCGTGTGTTGAGGTTTGCCTGCTCCATTGCTGGGGCTGGGAAGACTGGTGGAGGCAGCTGTGGTAGAGGGGGTCGTAGGGTCACCGGGAGCTTTCAGAGGGCCCTGGCTGCTCAGGAAGACATCTGCCTGTTGCTTCCAGAGATCCGAGCCAGCAAGTTGGCGGTTGAGGCTGTTGCCAGGGTCCTGGATGTTCTTGTTGGTAAACAGGTAGACATGGGCCAGGTGTTTGTTCTCCTCTACTTTAACAATCTGCAGGATAAAACGATGAAGGTTATGAGAGTTTACACATGTTGCTTTTTGCATTTCACTAGTTACAAGTAAAACCTTCAATTAGTAGATCTAAATTCTTTCACAGAACCATTTAATAGAGGCAAATAATACTACAAACAGAAAAGAATATAGAAAAGATTTGCTGCATGAAATAAAAAAAGGGATCTATCATAAAGCACTGGCCTTCATGGCACAGTCACTGCAGTGGAGAATTGTGTCTTTGAGCCTCTGTACTGCATCTGGAGTCCAAGAGCCCACAACCACAGACAAGTCAGCTAAACAGCACCTGACTGCCTGTGGAGACACAGATAACGATACACGTGTATATAGAAAATATTTCACATTTTGTGTCTTGTGATCGTATGTTCACATAAACATACATACAGTCATTAATAGATGCAGACATACACACACTCAATTTCATGAATTCCCCTTGAATCCTTCTAGAATGATTTTATGGCTCTCTGACCTGGGGTGGGATTGCGACAAAGTCACGTAGGAAAGCAGGTGGGATTTCCCTTAGCTCAATGACTTCAACAGATGCCTGGATCCCCAGGTCCACAAACAGAATGTCCAGCACACGGCTTCCATGCAGGTTAGTTATCTGAATACAACATGTGTTTCCAATTAGATATAGTTATTCACCTGATCAAAAATAACTTTATGTGCTACTTTTCTAGCATCCAGATTAGGATTTAGATAAAAATTCCAATGGTTACCGCAATTCTATCCAAAACTCAATAATAGCACACTCCCAAATGACAAATGTCAATTTTTTTCTCTAAATTACACTTAAAACACATATGGTATTTTGCATACACTAATACAAACTTTAAAATTAAAATGTAGCAGAATTCTTGCCGAATGTAGCAGAACGTAGTCAGAATGCTGACATATTTGGCCTTTGAAAGAGAATCTTTTGTTTAAACAGCTTAATTCCTATGTGAACCAGCTGATTCTGCCTTACCTCAACCCGAGACCATTTGCCTTTGTAGCGAGCCAGACAGATTTTTCCACAGAAAGGTCTGGAAACCAACAACTCCGATGTGACCTTTCACACAAGAAGACATTTCTAGTTTCTGACACAAAAAACCTGTAGAATTATATTATTAGATTGCAAAATGTTATTGTATAATATTTTTTACATTATTTCACACCTATGTGTACTATACAGCACTATAAGTTTTTAGGTCAATTTTAGAGTACAAGATAAATTTCAGTTTGCAAAATGAAGACTATTTCAAATGCAACACGGGAAATCTAGCAGGTCTGGAGGTCACCGTGTACAAGCGATTACATGCCTCATATCTCCTAATCTTATTATGTCCTTTAATCATATCTGTTCCTGTACCTCTGCAAAGAAATAGTCTAGTAACAGCACATACTATGGCCTTAGTACCTGTGAGTGAAAATAGGTCTCTGTCTTCTCTAGGATATCATTCAGCTTGGTCAATCCTTGAGAAGGCAGATGGCAGCAGAACGTCCCATCTGAACACACACTTATCACACTCACATTCGTGTGGGTACTGTTCACCTACAGGAGAAAATACGTCACCAAATGCTACTCAACACAGAACCTTTTACAGACCGTGCAATAAAAGATAAAAAGTGAGATGAAAGAATTCAGGTACCTGCAAAGGGACCTCTAAAGACTTCTCATGTAGGGTTCTCATGCAAGCAGCATTGATATTAACATCATCATCCTGTGACGTGTCATACAACACCATCAAAGGAACCGCATCTCGCTCGAGGAGCTCAGCCAGTAAGATTTTACCACTCGCCAGGGAGTCAAACTTTTTCAGCACAGCTGGCTCCTGAGAAAAGGACTCAAGGCCTAACATGCACAAACACATCAATTCGGTGACATCAAAACCACATGAGCATTGAAGCTACAGAAGCCCACATTTGTGAAGCGTATGCATGAAATTAGTTGGTTTGAATTTGTAAATATGAATTACTCAGATCAACACTAAAAAAAAAAAAAAAAACTCACCAGCCAGTTTACATTTGGTAGCTTGGAAAGGCAGTCTGAAAAAGTCCTCATGCAACTCCATCAACTTGCTTTTACTGATGACCTCAGAGAACCCATGATCCACATAATAAACCTTTAACATCACAAATGAGCAATGGCCAAGTGATTCTTCTAACCAATCACGTGATTGTTGTGTACAAACTGCACTACAATTACCCATTCATTAACTGTTCATGCTTTTGGATAACGTACCTTAACCTGGTCAGACCTGACCTCACACACTTGTGCTCGGAAGATCTCCTCTTCTTCTTCAGCACAAACTGCGGTTAGTTGGCCTGATGAAAGAGAGACCAGGGGCTTCTTGGTGTTGTCTTCTCTGTAGAATTCCTTCATATCATCTTCCAGCTTCTCCAGGGCCTTGGAGTATCCCTCGCCTATGTATCTATTAACCCATATGCAAACAAGCACACTGAGACCCCAAGAAATCACCTTATTATGTTTTATCAAGAACATTGATTACTTTTAGCTAAACAAGGTCAGAATAAGATATGGGACCATGATCTTTGCTTAACCTCAGAACAACACTGTTGGTGCTTCTTGCTTCCATGATCAACACTGAGGGATACTCCTCCTTGGGAATGAGGAGTTGGGGTGTGACCTGAGAACTGACACATCCACCCACTTCTTCTCTCGCCTTCAGGTCTTCTAATCGCGCCTGGTTGCAGTTTTCATCCTCGGCAACTTTTACATACAGAATCGCCCTTTTGGGGTTGTCCGTCATGGGGTAGTCAATGGTACATATATCTGACAGCAGAAGCAGGTTGTCAAGAACATACTCGGGTAGCTTAGTATTGTAGGTATCCTGGTAGAGTTTAGGGAGGGCATGAGCCCACAGACCACTGCTGTACTTCAGGAGCAGCCCCCCAAGCTTTTGCTTAAGGTCTTCGGATAAAACCTTAGGGGACTCCCGAGGGCTAGATGTAGAAGGGGGTTGTGGTCTGGTCACTTGCTGTGCCTGGCAGGGAGATCTCTTGGGGGAGGAAGGCTGTCGGTCTGCTGTAGGTGTCATGGCAGGGCTAGGTGGGGTACTGCTTTGGCTAAAAGCTTTAGCAGGGTACAGCAGAAGTTCCTGAGGTTTGCTATTGCACGGTCTCTCAACCTGCACATAAAATAAATAGATAAATAAATCTCAGAGATTCAGATTCATGTTTATTACAGCTCACGGAGTAGGTGTGAAAGGCAAATCTACCGCTGAGCACATATTTACACACTGCTAATCTCTGATCGCAATCAAGACATGATTACATGATTAGCAAATTGTATATTTCCAACCTATATACATTGATACTTTTGTTAATTAATTATAATTGCAATGCCACAGTAGAGAAACAACAATGTATGATCGCTTTAAACTAATGAAAAAATCATGAAAACAGGCACAGTCTGACTAGGTCTGCACTCACTATGCATATATGCGTCCATCGATCCAGATCTTTCATTGCTTCACTTGGAAGGTCTTGTTTATACAGCTCTCCATACAGTTGTGGAAGCTTAGACACCCAGAAACCATTGCTGTGCTTGCTCAGAACTTCCTTGAGGCGAGACTGCACCAGTTTGGGGTTGTAGGAACTTGAATGGGACGTCCTGGCTTTTAGTTGGGGTATGCTTTCATTCAAGTTGGCAGGAGCTGGAAATACATAAACATGATGTACAGAACTAAGCTATAAAGAACTGCCTCACATTTAGACAGTGAAAATAGTAAATTACGTTAATTAATCTATGTAAATGTAAATCCGCCTTAGGCTCAGAATCACCGGGCTCTTTACAAGCTCTAATGAGGATCACCTGTATGGCATTACCTTTAACATGACAATAAATGAAGAAAGCCTGAAGGGCCTTAATTAAAGACTCTCTCTTTGTGGAGAAATTGTGTTTTACACTGACTGCATAGTTTAAAAAATTCTTAGGCTCCTGCCCACTCACCATTAACTTAAGAAGAAAATATTTTATTTTAAAGGTGTTTCTGCTCAGGACTGGCTGAATGGCAAGAACTATCTCACCAGTGCTCTGTTGAGTACTAGACAGGTGGGCGTGCACTTCTTTTTGGAATCTGGGCGGTAAGGTCATCCTCTTGTCTGGTCTTTAAAAAAATGAAAGAAATGATTCTCAGTTTCAGAGTCAGTATTTAGAGTGACTTGTGTTCAATCAATATATTGAACAGCAGGCAGAATCTTGTTTACCATTTAAAGGAGCACGGAAAAAAAGAAGGAATCGTTACTTCTCAGCTGGTGGCACCTGACATTTTCAGAGGTTTCTAAAAACCCCAGTGACAAAAGCAGTAATGAAGCAGTGACTTCATTTTATTCATGTACCAGTCTTCTAGACTGATTACATTCAGACACACATTCACTCTATGTTGTAATTCTATTTAGCTTTTTATATATATAAAAGCCATGTTTGTAATTCATCCCTGTTTTGCTTTGACCTCTTAACCCCAAAGTGGACTTGAACAATGACTCACGGGACACGTGCTGATTTGTAACTGGGTGGCTAGACATAAAAATGCCTAAATGTTTTAACTGACACACAAGTGGAGGAGGACATGTTTGTGCTCCTTCACCCACTTCCCTGCCTGTTTTTAATAACACAAACCATAAATAAATTCCACACCACTACAAAAAGTCACTACACAAATAATTTCACAATGAATTGGAAATGTTTAGATTTATTAATACAACTACTGAATACTACAGGACAACCCAAAGTCATAAATGTGGGTAAGTGACTGAATAGAAATGTTATTACTTATAGGTCTTTGCATCCCATTTTGACAAATTTCAAATTAGAACAAAATTGCTTAATACAGCATAGAGCATATCTCATTTCATCTTATTGTAGGTATCAGATGGCCTGAGCTAAAACCAAAAACTACACTAAAGAAAAAGTGCTGATTCATTGTGGACTCATGTAGACCGGATAATCTACCAAAGAATGGCAGTAGGATTAGTGACCCTGGGGCCACCTGTTCAGCTATGCTCTCTGCACGACATTGTATGTGTGACACAGTATATGGCACAGCCCAAAAGAAAACAGCTCAAAGAGTGAGGTCAGTTGTTTGTTCTGAAAAGCACTGGCTAGAGAGAAACACACACACACACACCAGCAGTAGCAACAGCATTCACTCCATTGCTGAAGAAGCACCAGACTCACTCAATACACAGCTGAGCTCTACTCTGCAATTCTGATTCACGTCAGGGAATGTCCAGAGAGTGGAGAGCAGCAGAGGGCCAGGGGGGAAAACAGACAAACAGGGAAGCCTCTGAGGGAAAGGGGGAGGAGAAAGACATGCGCTTCTTCACCCACTTCCTTATCTGTCCCTCAATAGCCCACTGTCTCACTCTCAACTCTCTTTGTCTAGTACAAGTCATGCGTTCTTAGCGAGACTCTGTTACGTTTGAACAATCATCTGAACAGCATTGTGCCTTTGCTACGTACTGCTCCACCACTTCACAGTTTATCCTACCTGTCAGAGGGAGGGGTGGGTCTTCTGGTGGGTGTGCTGGGTGGTGTATTGCAAGGTTTACAGCCTCTTCCTTCAGGATTGGGGCCCCTCATGCTCCCAGGCCGAGAGTCAGGCCGACCCCCAACTCGCCCCTGGCGGCTCTGGTAATCAGGCTGCCTCAGAGATGTCCTGGGATTGGCTGTAGAAGGGAAAATATTCAATTAGAGACCGGTAAACCATGAAAAATCTCAGGAAATCATGACATTATAAGGTTAAAAGTCTGGGGAGATTTGGGGTAATTACTGTACTGATGATTGATTTGACCTAAATTTTAAAACATCATAACTGAAGGTTGTCACATCCTTTACAAGCTCTCGTCAAAACAAGACATTAAAGCTTCTACAAACACCCAGCTTCAATATCTACCTCATGATTCTCTATCCACGCAGTCACACAAGTAATTTTTTTTACAGCATCACCACACTATGGCATTAAACCTTTTGCCCATTTAATTAACATTTAGCACACACAGTAAGCACACCCTTTTTCTATCAGTCACCATGACTTCATACCTCTCGTGTTGATTACATCGTACCTCCCGATCGGACGCAGAGCAGCGCTGTCTGCTGTGCAGAGTGGCGCTCTAGAGGCAGCACGGTGATAACACGCGCTAAGCCCTCTCTCCAATCTCGCTCGCGGGAGCAGAGGAACATAAAACGCATCACTGAGTGCTGTGTTCCTACAGTAAACGCTCCGCAGGGTAGCAGCCTCACCAAAGAAGGAGAGTGAGAGGAGAGGAAAGGCAGAAGGCAACGCAGCCCAGCAGCAAATTCACTGAGTAACAGAAGGAGAGAAGAGAAACGATTTCTCTGATGAAACACCAGTGCAGTGCCACGCTGATGTACCACTTCTTTCAGCTCTCCCTCTCTCCCCTATTCCACCCACCTCTCTCTCTTTCTCTCTCTCTCTCTCTTCCTCCTTCCTTGTCTCAGCATGTCTCTGAAGTGAGCGAGAATACGTCTGCTGGATTTCTGCTGTATCACTGTACGGCTGCGTTGCTGTGCCGTAACACTGATCCACGATCAGTCCTTGAACTGAGAGAGCTGGAGAAGACGAGAGGCTCCCAACCCTGAGCACTGTGGCTGCCAGGTAGCCTCATATAGTTTTATTCTTAGCATCTCCAGAACCCTGCACACCTACTCAGAGGAGTGTAACTAGGACATATTCACCACAGAGACGCACCCCGAAACACTCAGGGTATACAAAAACACACCTATCTGAGAAGGAACATTCGTCTTCCATAAGAACAAATGTCAAGTTGTAGCAGCAAAAATAGTAGCATGTGTATAACACTATGCACTATGCACCATTATTGTTACCAGTGAGACAAATGCCCACATTCAAAACGTTGCCACCCAAGTGTCCTCTGTCACTGGTGATGGAACTGAACTTTCAACAGACAAAAGCCAAACTCTTCATGCTTACAACTAGCCATCGATGCAGAAAACACATGGTCAGTCCTACCGTAAAACACAAGAGGGGCAGAGGGTTTAACCCTCAGCTGGCAGTTGACCATTTGAGGCCGGCCAGTCTTCTCAGCCGTACGCCGTCGAGCCGCCAGCTTTGTCACATGACCTACTTCACTCCCCGCTGCAGCGTAACACATTACCTGCAGATAAGAGAGAAGGTCTAAGGTCATGTAACCATGTACCCCAGCACCCTGAAGTATTTTTTTTCTGGTTCTGGACATCATTATAATTAAAGTCTCTTGAGGATTCAATGTGGAGTCCACCTCATAACACCACAACAAACCAGTCCAAAGTACTATCAAAGTACTACAACCACAGCTACACATTACACCAAACACTGTTTAGCAGCAATGCTAACTGGTGCACAAAGGCATGGTATATGAGCGTTTCCACGCATTCTCTTGTAGTCCTCTAGCATTCAACCCCTGGTTTGAATCTCAGACCAGCTCACCTCCCCGGATCGGGCCCGGTCCACGCGCACCACAGAGGGCATGGTGTGGAGCAGCGTGTCCAGCGTGGCGTGGCCCAGCTGTCTGTAGGGTATGGGTTCACCCGTGAGCTCCTTATATTCTGCCTGCAGGCGCGAGAGGCACAACCCACCCTCGCCAGACCGCAGCACTGCTCCCAACATCTTCCTCACAAGCCCCTCATCTGCCATCTGAGAAAAAAAAAAAAACAAAACAAAAAAAAAAAAACAATGGCCACTTGGATGTGTTGTAAGTTTGCTTACTATTTGCAGAATTACACAATACAACAGCAGGTGTTCCCAGGCACTGACTTAGAGCTTGCTTATTCAGGAGATGTTTTAAGCCCTTTAGGCTATGTAAAAAAAAAAATCAATATTTACAAATGTACACATTTAGTGGCTTCGTTGTGGTGAACACAAACAATTTAAACTGCTGATCGGGTATACGATAAAATGATGCAGATCAGATAAGGCTTGGTCTTGCATGCCTTAAATACATAGACTGGGTGAGTCATTTAGCCAGACCGCTTGTGGATTGATCGAGTTTAACTAATCCATCAGAAATAATGCCGGGCACTGACAGCAAAGGAAACACTGGTCAAAATACAGCACACACTATAGATCAATAACTTGGTCTGCCATTATGTAGCTTAGTTGCTATCAGGAGTGGTGCCCTGCTACAAGATAGTCCACGAGAGTAGCTCATACAAACTCATTTTGATTATTTTCTACCATCTATAGCTTTTGATAGATATAGATATAGATACTTTATGTAAATCATCCAGCATTTTGCATACACCTTGTCTGTTAAAAGTTTTATAGTGATCTAATTTTCTGAGGGAGAGGCTCAAACGTGCGGCCAAACTACACTCACCTTCACTAAAGACAGGTTGTATAAGGTACCAGGGTGACGCTAATGTCAATCATTATTCACATACCCTCAGTTTTGGAAGCATTTAACTATTAAAACTATATATATGCTTATATATGCTTATTACAGTGCATATATTTGCTATTTCAAGTTTAAATAGTTTCAGGCTTGTTTTTCATGAAAGGAAAGTGAAACTGGAATTCTTCTAGTGACCTGTTCCACATAGTATGTATTGAGAGGGCACATAGCAAGAAACGCCTGGGAAGACAATTCGCCTATTACAAAAACGTTTTAAATTATGTGCAGAGTTTTAAATTCTGCCATTATTATTTATTTCTAATAAAAGCACGTCTAGTATTTAACCTGCGCCGGACACGTTTGACGGAGTTCAGGAACTTGTCCAGAGCTGGTGACGTGAGTGTCATCCGCACCCAGTGGACTAAAGCCGGACACTTCCCAGATCTTTGAACAGGGTTTGCATTCGTTGATTTACCGTAGTTCAGCCGTGCTATACTGTAACCAGCCTAACTACCACAAACGGACGGTTCGGTTCCGAGAACTAAATTTCATCTCGCAAAGTGAGTTCCGAACACTTGACACATCTTTCTACGAGACAGTCGATAAAACGTGAGTAAAAGACGTGGGGAAAAAGAACGAGTCTGTCCCACGAACGACTCTTCCTCCTTACCGCGTTGAGGATTCGGGTCTGACAGCTCCGTTTTGTCGTCGGGACACTTCTGTCACGCTTGGTCCCGGTCCGCTGTCACTGGGAAGCTCCGCCGACGCCTCTCCACCTCCCTGTGGCCCGCTGCGCCATCCTGGTGGAGCGTGATTGGACAGTTTGCACCATCCCTCGTTAATTAAGCATCAACGCGCAGGCGCCGTGAAAATATATCCGAACAGGTCTGCCCACGATCATGCATTAACTTGCAGTAACACACACCTGTGTAGCGTTTGACAACGTTTCTTCTTTTAACTGTTATAAGGTATAGGATCAAACATCGTCATTCACATTAAAAGTTTAAATGATCTAATTCCACCTCGTCTGAACGTTTCACGTCTTCCTTCGGTGGATAAGAATCTAATAATAATAATAATAATAATAATAATCTTTATTTGTATAGCACCTTTCATACATACATGCAACTCAAAGTGCTTTACAGTATAAATAAAATAAACATTAAAAGGAGATAAGACAAAAAGACAAAAGGAAAATGTTAAAAGAAATTAAAGATAAAAATATTAAAATAACATAAAGTAAAAAAGGTAAAGTAAATAAGATAATAAGAAGTCTAATGGTAGTTTATGATAATTAGATAAATTCTGAAATAAATAAACACACACAAAGAAACAAGAAGCAGCAAAATCGTCATGAAGCTATCTGTACATTGTACGTTGTACATAATAATGCCTGCACGTCTTAGAAAATATGCATTTTCCTTACCCACAGCAAAGTGTGGTCAGACGTTTAAACACCTCTTTTATGCTCCTGTCTAAAAGGTTTCAGTAGCAAGACAGAGTGGATACAAATATATGGGTTTATCCAAAGGCATAAGCAAATCTTCACTGCCTCTCAGTGGTAGTAGGTTATCATTGCTACCTTAAAGAGTTGGCTTGGCCAACAGTCTCTCGGTTAATCTTTTGGTATTGCTTTGCCAGAGTGGAAATAACCAGTAGACAAAGATCTGTGGAGATATAGCGTCATCGATGCTACTTTGTACTTTTTCTTTACAAACATGCACACATATTTTTCTAGGTAATGATGGCAATAGGACCCCCAAAATGTTCCTTTGTCTCATAGTTGCGATTAGTTGCGATTTTGTAGGTTTGGCATTCTGAGCTAAATTGTATCACTTTTGCAGTTCTTTATATGTGTATTTCTGTCCCTCTCCAATTATCGGATTTTCGATAGATTGGGTTGAAATGTGTACTGAACATACAATAAACCCCTACGCATAGTGTGTATTCATATATAGGCATATTCATGTATATATTTGATGCTGTGTTTTTCAGTAATTGCGCTAATAAAGATCAATATTCTTTTACCCAAACAGAAGTCATTTCGAAAAATAATGTTGAAAATAATATCATACAATGTATTGCAGAATTCCGGTGCGTATAATAAGCACAACAAGGCAATAACGTCAAGGTGGTCAAATATGTAGCCTACGTCTAATAACGTCTAGCCATATATTGGAACCGTCACTCTACTACTTTGCATTACAAAGTCTCTGTCTCTACATTGTGGGGTGTCATTTGAACAGTCTTTAGATGTGTTGGTTTAACAGAGAAAACCAACCAGAGGGAGGAAGGAAAGGGAAGTGCTGACATTCTTCCTTGTGAAAAGCGGAGCAGGCGTTCACACCGAGTGCACTCACACAGTCATTAACGTGCTTTTATAAAACCACCGTCAGAGAAGTTGTTTTAAAAACCACCAGTCACCGCTGCGCTTGTTTATTCAGGAAACACGTTTTGTGTCTAAACCGTTGTTTGCACAGTTAGGGATTATTAACTTTCCAATAAACTAAGCCAGGTTCGTATTTAGTCAGTGCCAGAATCATTTTTGCTAAGCTCACGTTACAATTCTTTCTTTCAAAGTAAGGTATAAAAGTCACTCTCGTCCTTATGAACTTTCTTTATCCTGTTTTTTTCATACTTCTTCAGATTTTTCATTTGTCTTTGGTTCTTTGTTAAGAGGAATATAAGACGTTTCATGTCAGCTCTTTAAAAGGACTGATAAAGGTAGCTCGACTACCTGTACGCTTTTATTACAAGGGCCATACGCAGAGCGCGTGACATGGAGCAGTCATACGGTCATACGGAATGACACCGTGCCAAGATGTCAACTGCTGCTGATCACCAAAACTTCGTGAAAATAGACAACGGACTGGACTCAACATCGAGATTTCGGTCGTTACGTCGAGAGCTCTCGGCACGGTACACACTTAATGACTTGGATATGAATAAAGACTCTAAAGTCATGGACATAGGTAAGTCACCGAGGCATCAAAAGTATTGTGTAAGACCGCGATATAAACTTTGAGAGGTTTTAGTCATTTTCACATGTTGAATGAAAATGTGAATTTCGATAGATTATCTGACATTATGTACGCCAGTCTTGTTTAAATACTAAAGTACTGTGAAATGATGGAAAGTGGCCGAATTCTGCTAAGATGAGCACTATAAATCTTAAATTATTAACTCGTAAATCGACTGTTTTGCCTGCCTTGTAGCTGGCAAACCATTACATGAAGAATGTAACTGACCAGTCTGTTCAGATGGCAGCAGTTGAAATACATAGTCTACATAGATGTTTTCTTTCTAGAGCATAAGCCCTTGAAAGGAACAGGGACTGTTAAAGGGTCCTCTGCAGCTTCTGAAGACAGTGTCCCCACAGGTAAAAGTGCCAACCTCACAAGACTGACAGAATGTGACCGGTGAAAGTGAGAACACCTCAATAAATACACAAGCTCACTGTACCCCTTGTTACAGGCTACTAAGTTAGAATACTGGTGACATAAGTCTTAAGAGAACTTATATGACAGAGTTAACCATGGGGTTCAGAGCAGTGAAATAAGTGCTCACTGTTTCAACATATTATGCACGCCACCATTTCTTAATGTTTTCTGATCCAATTGCAGTAAACGTGTACAATAAATGTAAAATGTTCCCCATCGTCCCAGATAAAATATACAGCTACGTGCTAATATCTGTACTCAAATGAGTGTCGGCAAAAGTCACAGTGACCATCTCTGTGATGTGTTGATGTTCCCTCAGACCAAAAACAAGAGGCACAAAAGTATTTCAGTTATTTAAATCTCAAGAAGGAATTCTATGAAATTATACCTTGAACCATACACATCTGCTTAACTGTCACTTATTAATCCTGTCTGTCAGCTACGTATGCTGACATCACATGACTTGAGTAAAGACTTGCTTCCAATAAGTCATGAATTAGAGTCTTATTTTTGGAGGGGGGGGGTGTTATTTAGAGGCAAATCATTTGTGTACATAAAGGCAGCTTTGTGGGTGCAGGATGGGGAGATGGATAGCATGGTGTGTTAACTGTCAGGTTCTTCCTGTTGGAGTGTTGGCTCTACAGCTGGCTCTGGTGGAAGGACCGGACCGACTTCCTGCTGACAAGGGCACACAGGAAGTGCTGTGCGGGAAGCTGCGTGTGCTGGAAGCTGACCTCATGAAGATCACAGACCTGATTACTGTATGGTTCACAGTACTGAGAGCATATACATTTAATTGACCGTACACTCTAGCAAAACAGATTACAGCACTGGTAGTGATGGAATTATTTTATATACTGAATAATCACTATTATGTAAGGGTTATTATTCAGTACTAAAAAGAATGAAAATTACTATATACTGTCAAATCTTTTTAAAATTCCTGAATAGGAAATGTTCAGTGTCATGTAGACTTACAGTTTCTTATCTGTCTTAAGGAACTCTCTGCCCATCTGGTCTACATTAGCAGTGAGGAAAGGACAATATTTATCATTTTCAAAACATTGGAAGAAATATGGAAGTTCAGCACCTACTACAAACTGGGTTCGTTTTATTTTAAGCTTGATTGTCAGCAAGCATTTAGAGCAAGGTAGTATCATACTAGTGAGTATTCCGGTACCTATATGCTACTGCCAATTTTGACATGAAATGTTCTGCAGGCTTTTTGGGTCAGTGCTTGGAGAACCTTCTTCTGGACCAGGCATTCTGGCTCAAAACTTTAGACCAAGAAGATTCAGGCATTGAGGTCTCCATTAAAGAGGAGACACTTAACCTAATGTACAAAGGCTTTTTAATGCAAGAAGGTAACACATATTCTGACAAAATTATACGCATGTGTTGCTTACAATAAATTCAAGCAATTATGAAGAGCATATACACTCTATTAATTACCAAGAAACATCCTACCTTGTAGTAACCTTTGATCAAACTGAACTAGAATGGTCTTCACCGAAGAACATAAAAGTAGTCTACTGAAAACGATGCGTGTTGGATTCTCTTTCAGGCTCATTTTTTGGGAGTTGTACAGTCAATCAGATGTTTGATAGCTCCACATCAGGCAGTGACCTTTACCTGGAGACGGGCGACATTGTGCTGTTTGAGCCCCCTTTCCTAGGCTCGGGATGGACCGTGCTGTCCTTGACCGATGGATCAAGGGGAACTAAACCCAAGCCGGCACTGGAACCAGTCATTCCCTTTCACGAGTAAGTGAAGTGAGGTGTTGCTCTGTAAATATTGAAACTGTGCACCCTGACTCATTTACTTCTCTCATTTCATTTGCCCTTAGGTGGTTTCTTAAGTCCTGTCCTGAGAATGTTCTGGTTGGTAGCAGAAAGGTGTGCTGTGATCTTCCATTCCAACTTGGTAAGGAAAGACAATGGGCCTGAAAGTCGGTTCCTAATCAGTTCCCTCTACACTACTCAAAAAAGTAACCATGAATCCCCTCCTACCAGCTGTAGGTGTCTGTGAGTCCAAAGAAGTGTATGATGGGAATGGGCCTGACGAGCTGAGTTTTGAGGCCGGTGATCGAATCGTTGTCCTTGGCCTACTGGTCACCTGCTTCGAGTGGTTCGTGGGAAGGCTGGAGCGAACTGGTAATATAGGACTCGTCAAGACAAGCTTGGTCAAAGCAACCAATACTCTTTGTGAGTAAGTGTCTCTGTGCTAATAAGACCACTACATTACATTTACACCATTTTCCAGACGGTCTTAGCCAGTAAAACGTACATATTCAGTATGAATAATTTTGTTCCTTGGGAAACACAAACATTGTTTGAAAAGTGTTGCTGGGCCCTACGTCTGTTAGCTCCCAGGTGAGCTGCAATTGTTCAGAGTCACTTCATTATTCACTTCATGCATCTCCTGCTTAAAAGAGCAAGAGCTGAAAATTACAAAACTGGGTCACCACTGAAATTGTTAATGCCTGTCAGTCAGTCACAATTATAAAGCCTTTCTGCAGGGTTCAGCAAGCCAAGGCAAAGATTAGACTTAAGTTTGCATTGCAGGGAAACAATACTGAAAAGCAGTACGTCATTGTGCAGGACATGGAGTTTCAGCATCAATAAAGCAATGAAGCCTTGAAGGGCATGTAATAAACTAGCAATCTTTGCAGACCCATCATCATCATTCAATGGCAATGCTAGATTTTTGGTTTTATACAGTCCCAGATTTATTTAAAAAGTTTTAAACGTATATTGTAGCATTAATGAACAACCTTCAAAAAGTTCGTGTGAAACTAAAAAACAGAGGGGCACAAAGCCACATTCAAATGTTTGCTGGATTGGATTGTATCCCTTCTTTGTGTGCCATAGAAGGTTGGGCCAAGGAATTAGTAGACAAAACCAAAACTGTCCCTTTTTGTGTGAACAGGAACTTAAGGGTGGACTGTTTTTTTATACAATAGATCAGATGAAATCTTTCTAAAAGAAGAAGACAGAAAACTTTTTACCCTGGAAGAAGAGAAGATTAAAGAGGAAACCATTGTTTTGCTGAACAAAACATGCCAAAGTGATGTGGCTACAGTCTACAAACTTGGTAAGCTGTTTTCTTCTGCATTATAAACTGCCCAGTACCCAGGGAAGCACTCTTGGAGGTCTGAGGCTGGCCGTCACACTGCCGGCCACACCTTGCTCAGACCTGGTGGACAAGACGGCACACATAAGCACTTACAGATCACCCACAAAGCCAACTTTCAAATGTCACTGAGCACAGTAGCATGGTTATAGCAAAGAAGCACGGGTTGACCATTTAGAGTCACAGCGCAGCACGCTAGTACACAGCGAACAAGCCTGACCTTTCAGGGCCGAGTTGTGAGGCTGACACTCTCCAGACTAACTGAGCTGGTGGAGATGCTGCCTCTTGTATCTCTGCAATCGGCAGAAAGGTTAATCAGTCATTAAGTGCATGCTTTTATTAAAAAAAATATTTTAGCTGGCTGAAAATATGCTTTCAGGATTACAATTTTTCTACTTAATAACAAAATAAATGCACAAGTATTTTGTTAAAACCCCACGCAGAATAACCTTACACACCTCAAGAAAGAAATACACAATACTCCAATCTAAAAACATTCTGCTTACATTCATCATTTGTAACTAGAAACTAGTATTACAAGGATAGAAAAGCACCTTGGTCCCAGTCTTCATCACAGGCAGGAATAGTCCAGGTATCGACAGCAACCTGAAATTTGTGCTGGCTCTCAGCAGTTACCACTAAAATATACAATAAAACCTCATGAAACAATGCAGTATTACCATGGGCGTTAAATAGATGTGATATAATAACAGCGCATATGTATTAAATTTGACATGTAAACTACAGTCTACTCAGTATTGCCACTTAAATACTTAGTAGAGTAGACTGAGGTATTAGAGTAAAAACATACACTTACATTTACTTAAACGTTTTTGTTTAACATCAACTCTCCTGTATGGATTTGTTAGGCTTAGCTTAATACAAATGTGCATTACCAAATGCAAAACAGCACATAAGTGTGAAAAATTCATTTTATTATAAGTGAAACATTATATCTAATTCTGAGCTGTAATCAAGATTAGTGCCAGCTCACCTCTTAATTTCTATGCTAGGTGAAACACTGCCTGTCAGGTCTTACCATAGTCATTACTGATGGAGCATCTGTCCGTGCAGTTGTCCATGTGATCAGAGGCCTCGTACTTGTGCATGAGATGGCGAGCATTAAATGGACACGTCCAGAGCACACTGGCCAGCTGAGGGTGGTTCTAACAACAGCCAATCACATTACAACAGATGACAGAGGATCACCTAGCAATACTGAATAGATTAGGTATACTTTTCTACTCAAGTTCACATTCTGCTACCACATTTGTAAAATAAATTATAACAAGTGTCAATGTTGTAAGGCATAAACGAATCGAAATCTTCAGTCCGAATGCTCATATTGTTTAATAAACAAACTGCTTGTCTGACAAAAGGTGACTTGCACACCCTTCCCATGTTAGGCCTGTTGTTACAGATTCAAGTAAACACAGATAACTGCCAAGGTCAAGATAGTAATCTACACTGCTGCTAAGGAATCTGCAGATTCACTAATATGCGTGAATGACCTTTCTGAAACATCCTGTTTTTCCATCAATGTTGTGTGCTTCACATATGTATACATATATAAACGCTAAAACTAAAACATGCATGATAATAAAACGTACTGTAAGAACATGTGCATATAGCTTTTACCATATGGTGGCAAACAAACGGCACACAAGGATACAAATGATTATGAACTTGTGAGTGACAGAAAAAAAGACAACTTTTGTCTTAAACCAACCTTCTTGCACTTGAGAAGATGGTATGGAAACCGACATGCCCGGATTTTATGACTTGGATCGTAAGGACACTGAAGCAGTTTGTCAGGGTTACAGTATGTTTTATCTGTGGACGAAGACGTGGGATGAAATTCTTCAATAAAAAATGGCTGCAGGCCATTTGAAGTAGCTAAGTGGTTCCTGTTTAAGAACTTTCATTACCTTGGTTATCTTCCCAGCGAGGAACTGGTTTTTCTGCAGGACCCCTGGTATTTGATCTTTTGGAGGACATCCTTTTCTTCTTCACACGGTGTGTTTGCCTAGGGTTAGGGTTCTAGGATGAGCGTATAAACCTTAGAACAACCTTTTTTGGCAATATATTTTCAGCATGTTGGCGTATTAGCGCGAGATCTTGGCTAGTTAGCGACATGAAACTACGTTTTAGATCTAGATGCTTTCGGCTCGACAATAAATTACAAATTACATTTGAGATCATTATGATCTAGTTAAATAGTTAATTACTCGTGAAATACAAAGGCCAAATCTCACAAATCTTCTGAATTCACGAGGCGATGGACAGCCAAGACGAGTTTCGGATTTAGTCTGTTCAAACGCAATCTTGCGGATTGCCGCGCAAACATTCTGCATAATCTGATTGGCTTCGTTGTAGATTGACTACTAATCCGTGGCGGAGCCGCCCCCATCAAATTATCCAAAGACTAAATGCTACTTAGACATATAAACTTAAGAAATTATACATTGCAAAAGTATTATGAACCTAGTAAAGCTGACCATTATCTTTTGCCATTTAAACCATTCTTGGTTCATTTAAAATCAGGAAATACATCCGCTGAATTTCTGTGACATTACATATATGACGTATACTTGCTGTGTGTGGGGCGCCGGACACGCCTACTTTTATCGGTAGCCTATCAGTATCGTTAATTATTTTCCTCTTATGTGATTGGACAGCTCTTTAGCTGACTATTAGGACCGGGACGGTTTAGCAGTTTACATTTCAAATTGGCACATAATTTCTTCCAAATGAAGTAAAATTCAGTTTTATCCTTACAAACAACCCCCTTTACCATGCGTTCTGTTGATGTAAAAAAGGATAAAGGAACTTGGAGCAGACAAATCCAGTTTCAGGGTTCATAAGGGTGCTTGAAATCCTTGAAAATGCTTGAATTTTAATGCAAAAGTTCTTCAGATTAAGATGTGCGTTTTGAAAATAAACTACCATTTAAAGAAAATATATACTTGCTTGGTAGCTAAGATAGCTACCAGAGCAAATATTAAAGCATATATTAATACGCCAACAAATTTATGTAATACACTTATTTTCTGCTGTTACCAAACACGTGCAATCTCGCTGGGATATGTGTGTAACCTTTTTTGTACCTTTGTATGTGTTTTGATTTTTCAGTTTGTTTGCGCCCCCTTCAAAACTTTTAGCACCAGCCGCCACTGCCTAATAAATATAAGGCTTTACAACCAACAACACAAGCATGCAGTATTTTAGTAAAATCTTATTGCACATTTTTTTTGTTTCCAACAGATTTGGCAGAGCCAAGATCACTTGAACGTAGGTGACATTTGTGTGTGGCTCCTAATAATCTATAATTACTTATATATTTATGATAATACCTAATATTTAAATGCTAAAACTACAGGTTAATACATGTCTTTTTTTTCTTTTTTGTTTGTTTTTTTTTTAGATGGCCCCACTACCAACAGGACTGATTACATTGATGTGTATGTAGACCTAAAAATTAAAATTAGCAGTATTTTCAGCGACATGCATGAGCCACATAGAAATGAGATTCCACTGGACATTAATGAGCTCCAAACAGACGAATCCCATGAGACACGGTTGCCCCAAGGAATCCCACATTTTCCGGTGTGTTCAGAGATTAAACGCTCCAGCCCAGAAGGACAGCGTTCCCTGCTCTCATTCCTGGGCAGCCGTGACCACCAGCCGGAGTTCCGTCTCCTCTACAGCGCATACCCAGAATTCCTGCTTTTGCACTTCTACGGCTACTCGGACGAGGAGGAGCTCGTGGAATATTTAGGTGTTGCTCGAGAGAACGCAAAAAAGAAGCGTATGTCATGGGCTCAGTGCAGAATCTGTTTCCTCCTGGGACAGCTGTGCGCAAGCAGGCAAAAGTTCTCCCAGGCGCGGGTTTATTACGAGGAGGCCTTAAGTGTGCCCAGAGACTATTTTACAGACCTGCATCTCCTCTCTGCCATCTACTCCAACCTGTCTCTGATCTATCTCACACAGAAAAATACAGAGAAGTATTTTGTCATGTCGGAACGCTTCGCTGCCTTGCTGATGGCCATGTGTGACTGTTTGTCAGGGTCAGAGGACCCAGAGGTGCTGAAGTGCTCTTTGAAACAAGCGATTCTGTCCCACAACGAGCCCGCGGAGGCCCGACTCTGCTTCCTTCTAGCAAAGCTGCATCTGATGCTGGGAGACAGCATGAGTGCGGTGCCTTTCATTGAACGGCTGCAGACCCTGGCTGACAAGATGCCTGGAGCCTGCGATAAGATGCGCAGCCATGGCTTCTTATTGCTTGCAAGGCTTTATAGTGACCATCATCTTCCTCACCTGGCTGAGAGCTCCGCACGACAAGCGTGTCTTCAGGTACATGCTGCGCAATGTTGCACAAGCCTGTGGTCACAAGACCCGGCAGGGCGTATACTGTTGAATGAAAACAATACTTTGTGCAATGCAGTTACCATTTAATTCATTTTTCTCAATTCATGCAGGTGTCTTCCTCAGTTACTGACTGCTTCTGTGGCGTCTCTCTGCTGCTGGAGAACGCGCAGACGCTGCACGGTGTCGACATCCCGGCCCAGGTGGCTCCATGTTTGAACCGGGCTGCAATGTTATCATCTGCCGCCATGGAACCCAGCCTGGCGACCGCCCACGCCCTCTGCCTGTCCTGGCTCTTCCATCAGCATGGCATGACCGACAGGGCCGTGCGCTACATGTGTGGTCTCCTCAACCAAGTGGCCTTTTCCTGCCTGGGCCAGCCGGACACCACGGCCCTGCTCATGTGGCTGGCTTGGCTGTACATCTGTAACCAGCAGCACTGCTCCGCACTGGACGTGCTGGACGCCATCCTGTCTACCCTGCCTGAGCACTGCACCACACAGCTGGAGGGTGTCATCTACAACATGCGTGCCATCGCCCAGAGGCGTACCGGCGAGGTGAAGCAGGCCGCTGAGAGCTTCCGGGCGGCAGCCGAGGTCTGCGAGGAGTTTGAGGCCACGCGAAACTGGGCTGTGGCTCTGGCCAATTTTGGCTTCTTGTGTATGCGAGTGAAGGCAAAGAGGGTGGCGGAGAAGTACCTCACCCAGGCCGTGCAGCTGTTCTCAGAGCTCGAGGATGATGGCCATGAACTCGGCTTCATTGCTGTGCTCCTGGAGCTGGGCAGGTTCTACATCTCCCAGGGTTCCTGTGAGAAGGGGAAGATATGCTACGAGTGGGCCCTGTTGATTGCCATCCTCCATGATAACTCTGAAAGTAAGCAACTTTGGGTCACAAGGCCATGCCTGAAAAAAAGGTACCAGAATTGTGAATGCTATCTTCAACCTGCAAAACAAACAGGGAAAAAAAGAAACTCCATTTTTAAATCCACTGCAGTCACAGAAGGTGGCCATGTGAGCTGAAGTTTCAAATAGTGAATAATGGTGATTTACAAAATGCAAATTGACCTTGAGTCTAGAGAGAATATAGTCTGGGTGCCATTCTCTGTGACTTCCTCCAGGGAAATACCTGGAGCCTTTCCTGTTAAATGCCTGAGCATCCACCCTGTCTACACCTGTGATTTAGTCTCTTAATCTGTCCCTCTTCAGGCCAGCTGCAAGCTACCCGTCACCTGTGCCACCTGTACAGCGACGTGTGCCCTGACAAGGCCCAGTGTATCACCTATAACGAGCACCAGCTGAGGCTGCTGCGCAAGACGGGAGACAGGAGCCTCGAGGCTGAGATACTGGAGGAGATCAGCCAGCTGTACTTGAGCCTATGCACAGAGCTGTGAGTGCAGATGGTGGAGTGATCGACTGAATGGTAGAATGCCATGAAACCGCCAGACACGGCGATTACTTCTGAGCTTTTTTTTTTTTTTTTGCTAAGCGCAGGATGTGGATGATAGATCTAGATCTGGAGTGATTTTTGCGGTCCGACACGCCAGCGGTTTCTCTTTTTTTCATCTTATTTCATCGCAGGGCAAATAGGTCTGCGCTGGAATGTACCAAAAGAAGCCTGGGGATCTTCATCGACCTGGGGAGGAGGAGGAAGGAAGCACATGGCTGGCTACAGGCAGGAAAGATTTACCACATCCTCAAACAGACAGAGCTGGTGGACCTCTATGTGCAGGTAATGTTGGGCTGGCAGCATTTTGCACACCCTGGCCCAGATTCCAGTCCTAAATTTAAATGGCTTAATTTATTTTATCTCGCACAACAGTGGCAAATACACCTGTACAGTACTAAGGCCCATTTGAGTGTCCTGATAAATATCCTAAGAAAAACAGAGTCGTTTTCTTTGCTGTGTTTATTTTGGGGATTACGTTTATTCATTCAGCAGATGCCTTTTATTTAAAGTGGCTTATGACTCAGGCTCACACCAGCGCAAGGTTAAGGCAGGATGTCAGATGTTACCTGGGGCTGGAAGGCTGTATGATGTAGTTCTCTGCTTTTGACATGTCCTGCATGTATGATCTAATCAACACAATTTTCCCTAACCCACTACCAAACTATTAATAACATCTTCATAGCATTTTGATGTTTTAGCTAGATGGCACAACATCCTGAATGGTGCTAAATTAATACAGGAAGCTCTATTACATGAAGCTCTTGGACTGGGTTCCTGTATTATTGTTTGTATTATCGCTCTTTGGGTGACAGGTGGCACAGGACATTGCCTTGAGCACAGGGGACACACTCTTCATTCTGGAGCTGCTGGAGATGGCGGGGGACATGTTCTTCAACAGCACCCAAGACCGAGAGAAAGCAGTGTGCTTCTACAGGGTAGCTCTGACACTTTGTACATAAAGGGTGATCAGTGTGCACATCAGACCTAACGACACTTGATGTTAATACTAAAGGGCCATTAATGTCACGTAAGTTATTGAAAATGCTGTATCATGTGTGGTCTTATGTATGTATCAATGCTGTATCAAGTGTGTGTGTATGTGTGTGTATGTGTGTGTGTGTGTGTGTGTGTGTGTGTGTGTGTGTGTGTGTGTGTGTGTGTGTGTGTGTTAGGACCGAGCCCTCCCTATTGCAGTGAAAACAAGCAGTGTGCGTTCCCAGCTCAGGCTTTGCAATAAGCTAGCAGAGTTGCTGCTACAGCTGGGAGAATACGTGGAGGCTCTGGAGTATGCACAGACTGCATTAACCATCAGCACCAGCCTGGGTAGGGTGAACACACGCGAACACAATGTTTTGTCCACCAGGTGTCACTATATCCCACAGATTTAAACCACACAATTACCTGCTAATTATTAATGTTACAACTTAGAATTCTCTTAGAACCATTATCTTACATATTTGTACTTTTATCCCACAAATGTTTCTCTGCAAGTAAGAGTGTTAAAATTGATCCTATCTGCTGAATGGACTGTGCTGATTATTCCTCACTTATGTTGCTTTTGAGCCATCACTTTGGGCAATCACCCAGTCGGCCAGGTTATATAAGAAAGCAAGCCACATCTGTTAAACACATGTTTAAATGCAGGTCTGTACTGTAGACCTTGTCATACAAACATGCACCAAAATAAATAGATATTTTAGATCATGGAGTAAACGTGTGTGTTTTTGTTTAACAAGTCTGAGGACCACTGGATTTTATGCCTATGCATAAACATGCTGCTGTTTGCCTGAATACAGATACAGTTACAAATAGAACTATGTTCATTTGGACATGTGCCAGATTACCTTACACTTTACTTGCTGTTATGCTCGTAGCTGACTGTTTAAATGAGCGGGTAGCATTCCACCGGCTGGCCACCCTCTACCACTGCCTGAGTCAGTTTGAGATGGCTGAACACCACTTCCTGAAGGCCCTCTCCTTGTGCCCCTCGCCCCTGCAGTTCGACGAGGAAGCCCTCTACTACGTCAGGGTGTATCAAACTCTAGGAGACATTATTTTCTATGACCTAAAGGTAAGAGAGAAACGCTATTATATTATGAACTATCTTGTGGCTCAAAGTTCAGCCAGAAGAGGGCAGTATAGGGCAGGCCTGATTTCTGGGTAGCTGTGATTAATATTAATTAGTGAAATTAATGTCAATACTAAACTGACACTTAATAAAGTTAAGACAAAATGTCTTCTGATATTTATATTGAATGAATTATTTGTGAGAGTTTTCCTTGAGCCTTAGCCCTCAAGCCTCTAGCACTCTCTTTACCTCAGGACCCGTTTGACGCAGCAGGCTACTACCACCTAGCCCTGGCGGCCGCCATGGACCTGAGCAATAAGAAGTCTCAGCTTGAGCTGTGCACTCGCCTCGCCACCATCTACCACAACTTCCTCATGGACCGGGAGCTCTCCCTGCACTTCTACCAGCGGGCACGAGCGTTCGCCACCGATCTCAACATCCGCCGCATCAACCTAGCACCAGACCAGAGCTTCCGCACCACCTCCCAGTACAGGCTCGCAGCCCGGCCGGAGGCGTAGCGTCGGCCTCGAGGGCTTCTTCAGTTCAGTCTATGCGTTTGCTCTGTGCTGAGTAGATGCTTTGGGTGCTGTGCGGATTCCTGCCATTTGCATCGATGTGACTTTACATTAGTATGCACCCAGGAGACAGAAGGCCTGGATGACTCAACAGGGCATTTTAGTGAAGGGAATAGAGTCCAGGACATTGTGGACAACAATAAAACCTCAATGTGCTGTAGAAGTCAGGTGTTACAGCTCAGTGCCATAATGTGAATGCATGTAAAAGCCGGCTGGCTTTTTGAGACATCTTAAATTGGGATTGATTTTCTAAGGAATTTAATCAATGTACATAAGACTGCATAGGACCACTGTGTAATACATGTCATGTTTCAAATCTGTTTCATTGTACGTTAACAGCTCATCTGTTGTGTTTGTCCTTGATTTATACAAACATGTATATTTTTCTTTTTCAAAATAATGACAATAGAAAAAACAGAACAAGTCCATAGGCCAAGTATAATGCTTAATGCTTGGTCTGAGTTCTACTGCATTAATTTTAATTGTAGATCACTAAGGTGATGTTTTATGCGGCAGCAGTAGCAGCTCTTCCAGTAGTTAGTGTAGCCTTACCTGTTGTACTGTGACTGAATTTTAAACCAAGGCTGCAAGCTCAATTTCCCCCTGGAATAAAATGAAAACATCTTAGCACAAGGGTAGCTCTGTTTACACGAAGTGCTTAAAGATTATTAATGGCTGACTATAAAGTTTTAAAATAGACGTATTCATGGATACTGAAATGCTACCATTTGATAAAAGAACTTATAAAAGCCAACTAAAATGTGACCATTTCAAATGCATGCAGTCGTCTACGTAGTCGCCTGTACCCTTGGAATAAACCATAAAAGGTGTTGTGGCGAGAACGGTGCCCATTTTATAGCGCATTACTTGACAGCAAACATTTACTGGTGCCTGACGGCCAAAGGAAACCGTCTCGGCGCGGTGTGGGTCTCTTAACCGAACCGCTGTTTGGTATGTGTTTATGCCTGCACTTCTTAGCTCATCGGAAGATCATTTTATTGTAGCAAGCTGGGCAGAGCGAAGGATTTCTATCCCCGCCTTCATGGAAAAAAGCTTTCAGTGGATGATGCTCATTTAGGAAGACCGGCCGGGACGTGAGCTTGTGCTGAACCCAACGAGTCTGAATACCGAACCTTTTATGTTTTCTTGGGCTCCAATGGATAGGTGATGAGCGGACTGAAAACCACATGGCATGACATTTTATGTGCTGCACCGTTTGTTTTGTTCTTATCAGAGGAATCCTTATTGCACACTTTGACATTTGAGAAGACAAAAAGTCTTAAAAGTGAACATATGTGCAGTCAATATTTTGACAATAAGAATATGATTTTGATCTAACTTTTATTTTAAATCTTGCTTGTTTTTTCTTCACACGTGAGTTACCGTAATCCAAACAATGCAGGTTGTTCTAGCGTCAGTGATTTTGCTCTACTTCCATGACTTTGTCGGCGCTGAGCCCAAATCCAAGTGCCCAGCGCGGTGCGACGTGAGCGGGTGCCCGAGCCCGAGCTGTCCCGGCGGCTACGTGCCCGACCGGTGCCACTGCTGCCTCGTCTGCGCCCGGGCAGAAGGGGAACCGTGTGGCCGCAAAGACGACCTGCCCTGCGGCGACGGCCTCGAGTGCAGGCATCCTGCGGGAAAGCGACTCTCTAAAGGCGTGTGCCAGTGCAAGTACAGCAGTAAAATCTGCGGTAGTGATGGAAACACTTACGGCAATATCTGTCAGCTGAGGGCTGTCAGTCGAAAGTCGCTGCAGCAGGGTCTGCCAGGCGTAACCAATGTACACAAAGGACCGTGTGAAAACAATCAAGGTAAGTTAGTTGTTTATCAAACTTCAGAGGTATAAGAGACCAGAAACTAGGTGTCTAAATTAGCCTCAGAGTAGTTTAGTAGTGTCGTGCCAAAATGTGTTTAAAGTATTTTGATTTATAGATTGACTTTGAGTGATGACGGATACGTTGCGTCTCCGCTCAGTCTGGCTTCGTAAGGACCTCACAGCCTCTCAAGGAAACATCATGACCTACATCTTTATCCTCTCTCCACCCACCCACACACACACACACACACACACACACACACACACACACACACACACACACACACACACACACACACACACACACTAGAAACTAATAAAACTACAAGCAGTAAATAAACATCTTAATATATCACCACGAGTGTATTTACTGTGTCTAGCTGTTAGTCATTAACCCATAATTTTGTTGACCCCACCCATCCGTCTGAAACACGTCCACATGGTGCGACCCCAGAAATAATAGATCTCCGAGGAGTCCTACAACAGCAGAACTCTGACATTAACCTTGACACACAGGTGGCAGCTGGAGATTCATCATTTGAGGAGGCAGTTAAGAGACAGAGGTGTATTGTAGTCTCCAGACCAGACGTGAATTCCCCCTGTGCCTCTGAGTGGAAGTTAGACCCCTTTGTGTCTGATCTCAGGCCAGTTTCCCACCAAAACCTTCACTTATCTTGTGACTAACCATTGCAGTGCTTTCAGGTCAACAGCAAAAGGCAGTTGTGGGCAGAAAGGAAGTGGAAGGCATTAGCAGGATTTATTGCCACGGTCTGTCACTCTGAATCTAAACAATGATCTAGAAGCATCTTATCTACAGCTTTCATATAGTACTGAAAAGCCTTACAGGGGCTGAAGGAACCTCATGTACTCTATACTTATATGTGTATTATTTGATACATATTAGGATATGAAATGAAAAAGAAACTGTTTCTATATCAGTGTTTTTACTTGTAGCTTTGCTACAACTCTGGCATGGTGAACATCAGCCAAGCTAAAGAGTAGAAAAGAGCATGCAGTGTGTCTATGCATCATGCTTAGAAAGTCTCATAGTTTGCAAAGTTTCATCAGACACAATATACTGTACATTTAATATGTCATCAGCGTTAAGCTTTTTACCACTAGTGAATCAAATAACACATCAGCAGAGCATCTTTCCACCATGGTGGCCAGCTGTGTGCCATCAGCTGGTCCACTGATATCTTGTCCGCCCTCCAAACCAGTCCGGAAAGTGGAGAGTCTGCCGGGACAATTTGTAAAGTTTGTGGAATATTTGGACTTCTACAAATAGCTAGCATTTGGCTGACAGGGCGAGGGTTTGGGGTCTTTTTTTCCTTTTTCAGTCTGTAATAGAGTTACCTCAAAGAGGATACACATTGCATTTGGAATGGAAGGCTGACCAACTTGGCAACCAGTTAACCCTGCAGTTTCCTCCAGGTCTTTATGTCTAAGGGATATGCCATCCTGCATTGTGCATCTTGTACTTTCTGAGTAATAATTAACTGTGATTTACTTGACAGCTTTTAATGAATGACCCTTTATTTATCCTTGGCCAGAGTGCGTGGACTCCATTTTCGAATGTGATATTTTTCTGTAAAGTAGGCGGCATTTTTAAATAATCATTTTGACTGGGCAATGTTAAACTTTACAAATCTTAAAAGCTCCAACAGTAAAGTAAAAGCTCTCTGGGTGATGTTACGAGTACGTGGTATTATGTGACTGTAAACTTGTTCTATAAATAGTTTACTGCTGGATATATTGCTTCGGACCACAATAATAGTTCTGAGGTTTTCTGGATGTATAGACAGGGTGTGTTTTAAAGTCTGTGAGGTTAAATGTGACTGCATGTATGTCTCTGCATGTGAGTGAGAGAGAGAGGAAGAAAGAGAGAAAAAGAGAGGGAGAGAGGGGAGAGAGAGACACGATGGCTATCTGGTCACAGGAAAAGAGTCATTTTAGGGAAAAAAACATCCAGCTGTGTGCAGAAAATAACATGGCCTAATTACCATATGTTTACACACCCTGGAGACACATACACACACAGAATAGAACTGAAAACCACCTGCTGGTTCTAGATGCAATTACAGACAAGTAGTTCCTGTTTTTGAAAAACACTTGGCCACAAATTTACCTGTTATTCCTGCAATGAAATGAGCTGAGCCCCTCAGTTTATACATCGTAAATGTTTTTAATAGCTGATTTTCTATTAACAAAATAATTAAAGCAAACACATTGGGTGCTGTAAAAAAATCAGGAAAGCAGTCTGCAGTAATTGATGATTTTAGACTAGTATTTCAACAAGCAAGAAAAACAGCTAAACTGGTCTCAGTTCAGCAGTGATAGGCCTCACAATAAAACCTAAACTTAAACTTGACTTGGACACAGAACAAGCTTAATAACATGAAGAATTCTTCCTGCCAGTATAGGTCCCACACACCCCAACAGCCCCAGGTACAAATTCAACTTCATTGCTGATGTAGTAGAGAAGATTGCTCCAGCAGTGGTTCACATTGAGCTCTTTCTAAGGTAAGACCTTAATTTGATTCATAAACTAGATTTATTCTGAACCAGTTGACTGAGATTAAGGAACAAATATCATAAATTACCTTTATGATACATACAGTATGTTCAGCCTGAGAGCAAACAATCAGAAAAAAGAGTGAAAGCCTAAATGGTTTCCAAAATGGCCTCCAATGAACATTGTATTTCTGGACTGAGAAACGTATGTGTGGAACCAAACAACTGGATCAAACATGACTAGCCTGATCCAGACAAAATCAGTTTGGCCAACCTTCTGTGCAAACCTTCAGACAATCATATTCCAAAAACAACAGGCTTTTATTTCTTGAATGATGATTCGTTTTAATCAGATATCAAGCTTAAGGGTATTTGTACAGTCAAACAGTTAAGCTTCCCAACAGCTGTGCTTAAGTGCTGCAGTTGTGGGATTCTGGGATATGTCATGGCTGTTCCCCACTTTGGATTGGTGGATGTCTGGCAGACATGTTCCATTAACCAAAAACTGAGTCATCGGTCTCAGATGCTGAGTAACTGTCTCTCTCCATTAATCATTAAAATTAAGGGTTTACCAGTTAGTCACTGAATCTGGACTACAGCGTATACATGCATCTTTATATTTTATATTTCCTTAGTGTGTTTTTGAAATGAGCTCCTAGCTCCTTGCTTCAGTCAATCTGCAATTTTGCATGCTGTGCCCACCCCTTTGCACAATTAACACCAGACATTGTTACACTAACATAGCTGAGTTACACACATTGCTGGCCTTTGACCCCTAGCCACCCCTTGTTTGGCCGGACTGTACCACTGTCGAGCGGATCAGGGTTTGTAATATTGGACACCGGGCTGATCGTGACCAACGCCCATGTAGTGTCCAGCACCACACCTGTTTCGGGCCACCAGCAGCTCAAAGTGCAGATGCATGATGGAAACTTGTACGAAGCTACCATCAAAGACATTGACAAGAAGTCCGACATTGCCACGATCAAAATCAACCCACAGGTGAATGCAAGACACACGCGTGGTTATTAACTGAGAGAGCAAGAGAGCAAATTAAAAAAAAAACAGACTGTATGGCATACGTAAGGGAGATACGCTCAGTAATAACTAATCGCATTGTGTTTGAACACATTCTTCACACTCTGCTCTTCTGCCTTTGCATCTGTTCAGAAAAAAATGCCAGTCCTACAACTGGGTCACTCGGCCGACCTGCGGCCCGGTGAGTTCGTGGTGGCCATCGGCAGTCCGTTCGCACTGCAGAACACCGTGACGACCGGCATCGTGAGTACAGCACAAAGAGACGGCAAGGAGCTAGGGCTCCGTGACTCAGACATGGACTACATCCAGACCGACGCCATCATCAACGTGAGACACTCAGCACTGGTCTTTACAAAATAAAGCTGCAATGATTTATAGATCATCAAATTTATAGACACAAGTGTCTTCTTTTTTTTTCAGTATGGCAATTCTGGTGGTCCACTTGTCAACTTAGTAAGTATTTAATAGGATATAAAATCTCATCAAATTAGAAATAGTTTTTCATACCATTAAGACAAATTTTCAATTGCTATAATTGAAAAATAATACTTTAGTGATAGATATTTTAACATGTGGTGTGTTAGTAGACTATCCTCAAGAGTATGATGTACGTTGAAAAAACGTTTTGCTATTATTCCACCTTTTGTGCTGGTGTGTATGTGTGATTTTAGGATGGAGAGGTGATTGGAATCAATACCCTGAAAGTAGCTGCAGGGATCTCCTTTGCCATCCCCTCAGACAGGATAACACGCTTTCTCAACGACTCCATGGGGAGACAAAGCAAAGGTGCAGTAATGTGCCTCTGAGAAACATTTTCAATGTTTTATGTGGAAGACCATGGATGCTTGTTGCTTGGTAGTAGCATGGTCGTTCCTGCTATGAACTATTATATTTGTTTCCTATATTGTTTCAGAAGTAAGATCTGTCAAGAAGCGTTTCATTGGAATTCGTATGCTCACTATTACTGAAACGTAAGTTGATCTTAGAACAGCAGTCTGTGGATTTAACTGTGTACTTATAATGTAATAATTCAATGCCGGGTATTTTGCTTGTGTTTAACACCTACAGCCGTCACTTTGGTCCTGATAGTTCAACAATTATAATCTAATTTGAACTTGCAAATGTGCCAATTCTAGGTTGTTGGTTTTTTTTATTATAATAACTTGGTCCCTCAGTCTATTGTCTCATTATTGTGCTACGCTGTATTGGCCAGTACCTTCAAAGATATACATCCACGATCTGTGTGCACAGCCTGGGTGCAGTTCTGTAGTCTGATGCTACTGTGGCCATATCTGTGTTTCTGTAACCTGATGGTACTGTGGCCATATCTGTGTTTCTGTAACCTGATGGTACTGTGGCCATATCTGTGTTCCTGTAGTCTGATGCAGGGTACCCGCGGGTCCTTAAAAAGTCTTAAAATGTCTTAAATTTAGTTTTCCATATTCAAGGCCTAAAAATGTCTTAAAATGTCTGGAATTTTATGAGGGGAGGCATTAAATTATTATAAGTGTGTGTTGTTCAGTTGTTCTGGCGCGATGTGAACTTTGCCGAATCTAGCGCTAATGCAGAAAATAACCGCTCCAGAGTCCTAGTGCTAGATTCCTAGTGTTGGAGTATACGGCCTCAACAACGTCAACAATTTTCGTTCGCCAACCCCCTGATGGTACTGTGGTCATATCTGTGTTCCTGTAGTCTGATGGTACTGTGGCCATATCTGTGTTCCTGTAGTTTGATGGTACTGTGGCCATATCTGTGTTCCTGTAGTTTGATGGTACCGTGGCCATATCTGTGTTCCTGTAGTCTGATGGTACTGTGGCCATATGTGTTCCTGTAGTTTGATGGTACTGTGGCCATATCTGTGTTCCTGTAGTTTGATGGTACTGTGGCCATATCTGTGTTCCTGTAGTCTGATGGTACTGTGGCCATATCTGTGTTCCTGTAGTTTGATGGTACTGTGGCCATATCTGTGTTCCTGTAGTTTGATGGTACTGTGGCCATATCTGTGTTCCTGTAGTCTGATGGTACTGTGGCCATATCTGTGTTCCTGTAGTCTGATGGTACTGTGGGCATATCGCTGTGTGTTCTCTAGCCTTGTGGAGGAGCTGAAGGAGCAGAACCCGGACTTCCCTGACGTCCACAGTGGGATTTATGTCCATGAGGTGGTTCCTGACTCTCCTGCTCAAAAGTAAGATCCCAAATCACATGGGCAGTTCAACCAGTGCAGGACTGCAGTAACTGACACTCACTCATACATCCTCAGAAATTAACATTTAAGTGATTCTAGACAATCTGTGTTCAGATGCACCTTCGTTGATGTGAAGTCTTAACAGCACCCAATAGCACCACACACAAAGTTGCTCATCATAAAAAACTGAATGTTTTCACACTACAAACATTTGTGTGTTTAGCCATGTTTAATATTCCAGCAAAAATGACAAGCAACAGGCCTCCATGGGATAATGCAGCTAGGTATAATCACAATATGGCGATTGTAGAATTCCATAAATTGCCCTAATTCTCCGGTACCAGTCTGATACAGTCTGCTCCATTTAAGAGGAGACGGTTGCGTTAACATCTCTCCATACTGTGAATGCCAGAGGAGGCATAAAGGATGGAGACATCATTGTGAAGCTGAATGGCCAGCCGCTAACGAGCACCAGCGACCTGAAGGAGGCGCTAACGGAGGACACCGCCCTGCTGCTGGAGGTGCGTCGTGGCAACGATGACCTGCTCTTCAACATCGAGCCCGATGTCATCATGCAGTGATGGGGGGAGAGAGGGAAACACTGCTCAGCTTTTAGTCTGAGAATGCAGGGACATTCTAATGGCCAAAGCCTTAGAAAGACAGGCTTGATCTATCGGCTTACCATGAAACACTATGGAACCCGTCGAGAACAAATGTGTTTGTGGACATTATGTGTATTATAGAAGACAACAGGCCATTTTATGATAAAAAATTGTTTGGACATGGATATGAAAAAAATCGAAACACTTGTTATTTAGATTGTTGTGAATATGGGAAGTTCTGTAAAGTACTGTATTGCTTTTTAATGACAATGCTAGTGATGTGGAAAAGCAGCTAAACCAGAAGCCAGAGAGGGCGATAGAAAGAGAAAGCATGTCGTCAAGACATACTTGTGTTAGCAATGTGTATAAAGACATGACACTGTGGCCTATTTTCAGTCTGTATTACCATGACCAAAACAACAGGGAAATGAAGAAAATGAATGTTCAGAAATATCATGCTGTATAAATTGTGACTGACACATCATATTGCTGTTTATACTTGGTTTGACCCTTTTATACCTTCTTTTATAGTAGGTGTCAGCACGTGTGTGTAGTCAGAATGTTTACAGTCACATCTGCTGGCTCATCTCAATAAAGGCAATCTGTTGCTCAGTATGTTGGAGCCTTTTACTTGCTAAGAAAATGCACACAAAATGAGGATCTGTCCGTTTTCCCTTCAGCTTCTCCCTCTCCATACATTACATTGAAACATCTCCACACCAGACACAAGTAAACCCTGTGAAAACCACACGAAAATCTTAGTAATGCATTTGTCTATCGATAACATATAAAATACTTGTTCCAACATACTTTAGGGATATAGCTATCCCAGGGATGCTAGATTTCAAAAGGGGTGGACAATGTAGCTATAGAACTTCAAACAATACACATTAGAGTAACGTCTGATGAGAAATTTAAGATGCTTATAAGGCACTACGTTTTTATCATTTACTTTTTTATTCCCATCGGCTCCTATGATTCAAGATGAGCCATTTTGAGGATTTTTTAAATATTCTGTGATCTCATGAAATTAACATTTAAAATATGATCCATGACAGAAAAACAGATACATTGGGTTCTAAAAAGATACTGAAGTTTGTTGTAGTATTTTCCTGCATTACAAAATTAATGGAAAAGGATTCACGGCAGAATTCAAAAACTCTATCTTCAAAACCGGTCACAGGATCTTTTCCAAACTAGGAATGCCAAAAGAAAGTGCCTACATTAAGCTACTAATCCTACAAGGCCATTTGACTTAATACTACTCTACAAGTCAGATCGTTTGTGTGTGGAACCTACAATTTGTGTATTTTTTGTAATGATGGGGTTTGAGAGTAGTTCTAAAAGTAAAGACGTGGTCTTGTTTCGGAATGAGACCCTATGGGTTGTGATTATTATTATTATTAGTATTTAGCATTTTTAGCAGGCGTTAGCACTGATTACACTGCATAAATGAATAGCTATGTAAACTCATTCATACTACTAACAGAAAATTTCTGAGCTGAATCTTGGAGCACTGATCGAGCCAAAGCTAGAAAAGATTGAAACCACATGCAACCAGAGAGGAACTCAGCATCTTACTCTTCAAAGACAGCGAAGAACAGTAATAACATATATGATAAACGCATTTTGGCCTGCTAAGGTTTCCAGACATCGGGACCTACAGTAAACACACTGTTGGACATGTACTGTCTAAAGAAATCAAATGTGCCTAGCTCAACTCTTTCTGACTTCAAGAAGATAATTGCTCGGAGGAAAATAGGTCACACTCCAAAAAGCTGCTAATTAAAAATGGAGGTCTAATAAGTCATGTGAACTGAACAAAATTCCAAATGATCTGAAGAGATCACCGTGAACTTTAACTAAGCTGGACATAGCACGGTATAATGAATCATACCATTAACAAATATACAAATGGCTGGCATTATTATGATTAATTACAGTAAAAATATAGGTCTTCCAAAATTTGTCAAATACAAGTCTGCATGTGTGGCTCTGTATCTATGTAGGGAGGAGTGTTGATTCAGGAAGAGAACTCTGCCTAAAACAAAAACACAGACTTGGCAGTGAAGGTCATGCTGTTGTCCAAAGTCATCTCCAGAGTCCTCACACAACTGTGTGGAATGTAGACACACGCTCACGCACGCGCACGCACACAGAGGATGGGATCTGCCACAGGTCAATGGAAGAAGAAATGGGGGAAAATGGGTGGATTTAGACAAGACCTAAAAAAAAGACTTGTTTTGGTGCTGACAGAGGAAATGCCAAGGGTGAGCGTTCAGAACACTAGCCCATAGATAGACACATAGATGCGTTAAAAGAATATTAAATAAAAGCAGATCAGGAGGACGGTAAAACTGTCCAACTTCAGCCTCAGCACATCTGCTGCGTTGGGACTGCACCACCTGTCTCTAAACGCCTCCAACAGAACTACACCATGAAAGGCAAATCCTGTTGGGAAATGTAGTCCACTGCATTCATTACAGTGGATCCCACATGTCTGTGAAAAACCACAAACTGAAGAAAAACAAACAAGAGCAAGAAATGCTTTTTAGATCTAGTTATGGGACACGCATCAAGATATAAGATTCTGTGAAGTTGTGGTTTAATGGTAAATGGTTTAGTCATCATCTAAACAAAAATAATATAATAAATACTCCTCAAGCACACTCACAGAATTTTCATGACCAGCTTAGTAAATTAAAAACGTTTTATTTATTTATTTTTTTAAATGGTCATTTACAAAAGTTAACAGTTCCCTACAATTTAAAAAATATCAAAGCTACATTTGACATGTCATTCTGATTATTGTAAAAATACCATTTCAGCAATCGAGTTCAATAGATCTTAATACGCTTAAAGTAATACAGTTACCAAAATGATAACGATAGTGAATTTATGTGGTAAGTATAGTGAGTTTTATTACAGTAAGGAGCAAACGTGACTGGCTTACCCCCCTGCATACAACATCCTGGACTGGGGAAACCATTTGGCATATTTAGCATATAAAAAAGCAAATCATGTGTATTCATGTTCACCTCAACTCTATTTAATCCATGGCACACTCATGTAGTTCATGATATTAAAAATTGATTTAGTTGATATAGTACATCATATTAAAAATTTGCCATGAAAGCGTGAGCAAATTAATTAATGCTTTTCAGAGTTGATGACCATGTTTATTATGATGGAGTTGATGATCCAGTATTAAAAACAGCAGATTTACACATAATTTTTACAGAAAGCAGAATTGAAGTACAATGAATTTGCAAGACCTTGAGTGATTTCAGTTAGTACATATAGCACATTATACATTTGCAAGCACATTGATGTTATCAAACCTGGCAAGGATTTGTTTTTTGCTATACTTTTAATATCAACATTTTGAAGCTTGGGCCAGTCAAAATAATTAATAATTTTTAATCCTGAACTAGACCACCGGAAATACCAATACACCTTTGATTAGTTTGTCCATTCTAACTGATTAATCTGAACTTTGACATTAGATTGCCAATTTACAACTTTCCATATGACAGGGCTTGTTGCTGACAGGTGATGTCAACTTGTCCAGCACATTAGAGCTTAGCGCGGAGGGATCCCACCTGGGGCTTGTCGGAACAGAACTCGGCCCACCAAGACGGACGTTCCAGAACATTCTTGCCCTGCATGACTGCAGTCCACAAATTTTTATATAGCTAAAAACACACAGACAAAAAACGGATACGGGAGAACACTTCAATGCTTTTCCAAAAAACTTTGAAAATCATCTAAACCTACTTAACCATCCACCAGAAAACTCTTGATATGTTTATTAAAATACCATTTTAAATCCACCCTGAGAAAGTGGCTTACACAAGGACCATTTTGGAGGACTTAACAGCAGGTCTCTGTCAAATAATTCTGGGTGTTTTTTTTTCTCCACTCGTCACAAATCCTCATTACAGGAATTTGAGGAGTGGAGTCCGAGAAAGGAACCAGTGCCAAAACAAAGAGTAATTTTCCTGTAAATACTGACTAGACTATAAACAAAGCTGAAAACGGGTGACCTACCAGCACAGTTAATAAAATAGTTTGTGTGTACGTCTTACTGTTTTGTTAAATGCCTGAGTCTCTTCAATTTTTTTTTATATAAGGACTGTCTGTTTTAATCAGTCTCTGACAACAGATCAACAGTGTTAAAATGAATATGCTAAAATCAGTATCCAACACGTCAGGAAATGCTGCTTCAGTAGGAGGCAAGATATAACAATGCCATAAGGGCAATGACTCAAACAAGTTTCTAACTGGTGAAAGTCAACTAATAGCGGAAATTTGAACTGTAATTGTCTGCTAACAGATGACAATAGGCTAATAAACAACCAAGGCTTTAATTAAGTTTATAAAAACCTATAACGGTAAACATCTAATTCTTAATTTTAATTACAAATTCAGCATTTTTGTTTAAAAATTAAGCAGCATTCCATGGGCTGAGATTCTGCATGGCAGGAAAGTTGTGCGTGCGCGAGTATCTGAGCATGTGTTTTCTCAGCTGAGTGTTAAGCAATACCAGATCCGTCTTACCTCACCATCTGCTTTGCCAATGGGAGAGTTCAGAATAAAGTCAGGAGGCGCAACCACGTCGACCAACGCCACAGCGTCATCCTTCAGCTGCGGAGAAAACGGGTCAAACAGTCCCCCTTAAAATCCTGCAAGACTGTATTCACCTGCTCCCCCCCCCCCCCCCCCCCCCCCCAATCCATTTATATATGGACATGCAGATTTCAATCAGAGAATTCTGACCTGGCTACAAAGAGTGAGAATAGCATTCTGGATGAAGTCTGCAGGCTCCTTACCAGAGAAATACCCACCTACAAATAAAACATCCTTGTGAGTAAATGAGATTTCATTAAAAGTTATTCAGAATGACCAATCTAGATCATATTTCATGTAAATTTTGCATTGGCGTCATATGCGATAAGAGTGAAGGGAAAGGCGTACCCTGATAGAGGATGGCTATGTGGTTGGTGAGGGACCAGAGGCCGTAGAGAGCACAGAGCTTCCTCAAAACTGATCTGAGACCTGCTGGAGTTTGCTCATTCCACGTCAGATCATGGAATCGCTGCAGAACCGAGTGCTCAATGTAGGCTATTGCCAACGTGCGACAGTAATATACCTAAACATCAACAGAGAAACACAAAAAGAGAGAAACGTATCTAAAGAAGGGTTTTAGGGTCCCCCCCCTCCCCCCCTCCCCCCCTTCAAAGGACTGAGCAAAGCATTCATAACTAAATATGCAGACAGAAAACAGTAGATCAAACCGTCAAAGCTGGGGTTACAGTTAGCTGGTCATTTTACCACAACAGCAGAGAGGAAAAAGTGAGAAAGGGGCTGATTTACTTGCAGGGTTAGTTTGGCATTAAATGTCAAACTTGAGTGTGGTGGGCATTTAGCAGAATTTAGATTTTTTTCTTTTTCTTAACCAGACCCATCCTCCTTCACATGGTCCTTATATGAGGACCAGTTTGTAGGGAGGGGAGTCTGACATGAAAACAAACTAAAGGGTTTAGGAGGAGACATGTGGAGTTAGGTACTTTCTGGGTGGAGCTGGACGGCCTCCTGCTCTTTGAAACCCCTATTACATCATATGTCCTGCCGTCCTCTGCGCGTCTTTTTGAAACGCCAGACCCTCAAAACAGTGTGCACACCTCTTCTGCATCACATCCATATAAGCCATTACTTCAGCCACTTCTAGGTATTCTGTTACAGTTCCCTTTAATTCAGCCTTCACGCATTACATAAGTGTGACCATGAGTCTGCGGGGGCCCATTACACTCACGAGTGTTAGTAACTAATGACCTGGAACTAATACACACTGCACAACATGGCTAGAGCCCCTTTGAACTCGTTTACAATGTAAAACATATGCATTTGCATATTTGCAGTACTTTCTGAAGGTCTCTTTAAAAAAAAAAAAAAAAAAAAACCCAAAACGCAGCAGAACTGTTCACACTCCACACTCGCATGTGACAAGGGGTTACTGCCCCATACAATAAAAAAATGACCAGACCTTTCTAGAACATTTTACTCTAACCAATGCAGGGGTTTGTGGTGCTTACATTAGCAGACAGGCAGGTAACTGCATATGCTAAACCAAATACACATTGAGCAAGAACACTTAGGAAAGGAGGAATACTTGCAAACAAAAAAGCCCTTATGAAAAACAGTGTCATATGCAAGGAGAACCTTTCACAAATGAGGAAAAGCCCACTCACACACAAGGAGAACTGATCCTGCTTGAGAAAAATTGGCCTGTCTCCGTTCTTTCTGCTCATTATTACATACATTATATTTAAACATATATATTACTATTACTGATGCTATATTTGTCTTTTTTGTCTGGGTAGAATTCTGGGAAGAACTGAATCCCCATTTCTGGGAGTAGAATACGCATCATAATATTTTTCAATAACATTAAATACTATAAAGTACAATACAACTATACTACAAAACTTTATAGAACATAGAGTATCCTTGACTGTACTGTTCTCTGCGTTACAAAGGCACCATGCTCACAGCAGTACCAGACCAGCGTTTGTGCAGGTCCCAACAAAAACACTTTAATAGCGGTGATGTCAGCCAACCGAGCATTAAAGACCAAACTGCACCAAAATACACTCGCTTGTGCTTCAGATTCTTAAGTGGTAGTGCCTTGATGAGTGATGTCACCCATTCTCTCAATAATATCCAAACTGAACCAAAATGGTTGTATTTTGTGTTTTGTTAGTGCTGCTGAAGGGCACATTTGTGCTGCACTTCTCAAGTGCTAGACAATATATGTATATTTTTTATTAATTACATCACCTCACTACCTCACAGGTAAAACATTCACAAAGTGAATGTCAGTCATGTCAACGTTACAATGAGACAGACGCACCAAGAACATGAGTCAAGTTTAGTATGGAACCAAACACAGTTACAAATGGTCAACTACAAAAACGGTTACAATTAAATAAATTAAGAAATAGAAAAGATTCATCAATGCTTACATGTCTCAGTCCTTTGCAGAACATGCAACATGTGGTTGTATTTGTGTTCTTTCAGGTGCTGTTGTTACATGATTACAAAAGTCATCACTCCAAAACAAAATGTGACCTCCTCCAATATGCCACAGTGTCCAAGAGCATCAGTAGTTGCTCCTGGGAGAAATGCTACAATCCATCAGAGTTGAAGACCTCTTTGCTTACAGGAAATTCACTCAGTCGAAAGCAGCATTCTGTGGCATTTTCAATGTACAGACATAAGTATGTGTTACCAAACCAGTGCACGTAATTTGGACAAAGATGGTTGTTCTATTTTTAAGTTGTCTGGACAGTCTTCTGGAGACTGGAGAGGCTGTAGACACTTCACTCCCTGAAGCCCTCATTCCTTTTGAATTTAAAAATATCAAGAGGAATTTCTCTTGCCCAAACCACACTATGGCTACAGTATGGAGAGGAACACAGATTTCTGCTTGTTGCACGTGGAGTATTCTTCCTTGATGAGGTGATAATGTGAGCAGTGTTGCATTCAGCACTGTACAGTTGTGCAGCATCAAATGTGTCCAGCAGCATTTCTGCTGTTTGTATGCATGCATCTTGTTTTACTCCTCTTGTGGCAATGATCTTAACTAAAAATTTAATATATTCAATTTTTAGTTAAGATCATTGCCACAAGAGGAGTAAAACAAGATGCATGCACACAAACAGCAGAAATTTATTTATATATATATACAGTTGGCACACAACCCACAGCAGGCACACTTTTTAAAAGAAGTTTAATCTCCTAGGCCTCTCCAGTGTTCAACATGTGACTCCTGTGTCAGTGATTGTTCTGTCGACCGTGTAACTTCTTTGTTCTGTAGAACCTCTTGAATCACAGAGTCTTGATTATCCATGCTTGAATTTCTCACATTCAATAGACTCTGACAATGTGGCTATGGAGGAAAGTCGCATGTTCACTTCAATGAATCCAAAGTGGCATGTGATGAAAATCCACTTGGATTGGCACTTCTGAGTGTGTGAAAAAAAAGCAATACTTCAGATTCTTGAATTCAGCCTGAGCTTGTGGTGAAATTGGCACTTTTGAACAGTGGAACCATTACACCTATGCAAATAGGTAGATAAGAACCTAGTCTCATCAGACAGGAGGGGGATTAGCTCTGGCAGAAAATGCTAATCAACCCAGTCACAATCATGAACCGCAAGAGTCTTGCTTTCTTCACATGTCACACACTTTTTAACATCAGTTGAGCACTATTGACTTGCCATTTTCATGCAATGTGCAACACCCACTCTACACACAGTAAATCTTGTATTTTACTAAGTACTGTACTTGGCACTAAAAAGGGGTAGGTTTAAGGCCCAAATTTAAATCAGGACACCATCCAGTCCAGAATCCTGCGGCCTCTGCTGGTGTATAACTTCCCAATGACGTGTCCCCCAATCCCTGGAGAGCATCAGCATATATTTCCACAGACAGCTTGGTCTTTCTTCCAGCCTCAGAAATATAACACTACAAGAAAGAAGCAGCATCCTCCAACCACCTGTTGAGCAGCCTTCCCAAAGAGTTTATGGTCTCACAGACACAATAGAAACTCCAACATAGAGGTTTGACAGACCCAAAAAAGCATCCTTAAGAAGTTTTTATTTCATATAAAACTCTGTGTGCAAGGTGATTGTGCTTAGTTGATGAGCCATTCCTCTTGGGTGCAAATTCTGAATTTAATTCAATGCCACAATCACAAATGAGCAATCCTTCTGTGACTGGTTGGGAGGGCCCAAATACCTGACTGTTGTTGCGAGCCTCAAAGTCTCCAAGGCCCAGAGCCTTCTGCTTGGCTAGTTTCTGCTGACTCTCCCCAAGGAGGAAACACACCAGCCATTTGTATGCTGCCAGAGGCACTGCAGAACAAAACACAATACTTTATTCATATTAGATGCAATTCTACACAAGTAGAAACGTCCAGCAAGAAAAAGGGAGCGTTAAACCAAACATACTATATACATTTGTTAAGCACGATGTGATCAGACCAGTGCCTGAAAAAAACCTAATTAATGTAGTTTTGGGGATACTAGCTTTAAAAAGCACAGTCAATAAATAAAGAAAAACTGCAATGAACAAAACCCAAACAGGTTGTGACTCATGGAGAAGTTCAGGCATTCAGACAGATATTAAAATGCTAATGCTGGAGCCTGGTAGGGAGACTCCAGACAGCTTTAATCCCGTTTCTGCGGTTTGGAGGTTTATACCTCCCACCCTGCACACAAACTCAAAAGTTAGGTTAGGGACCACAACAACAGGGTAACTACTCCACCAGACAATTCTATAAAATAAATAAATAAATGAGAGGAAAAAAAATTACTTCAGTGAGAAGATACAGACAAGCCAATTCTGAAATTTAAGTAAGCATTAGCATGGCTTTCTCTCAACACCAGGCTACAAGTGGATAAAAGCTCACTTGAAAGGCATCACCACCTTATGTGATCCTGCAAAAGCCACAGAACGGTCAAAGCCAAAGTTCAGCTTTGACATGTGGAAGTTAACGAGGCCCCAGGCTTTTGGCTTCTCTGTTATGACGACAAGTTGCACACAAACTGCCTCATTTGTTGCTACTTTTTACAGTGAGTCATTCAGTCACCTACCAGTCTTCATTTGAGGTCTGGACCAAACAGTTGATCGGTGATGTCAGTTTAGTTTGAGTACATCACAGAATGTTTAGTACTTGGGAGACTTTAGTCTGTGGTGTGTCATTGCTAATCAGCACTCTGCTGTTCTGTTAGTACCAAATTTACTGCACTGGAATGAGGCTTGAGAAACTGCCTTTCCCCGTTTAAAATGGCTACCTCAGCGTGTGTTGTTCCATATGGTGACCGGTGGCATTGTTAAATCCATCACTGCATTTAAAACGGTCCCTTGGCACACCGTCCAAATGATACACAGAGACGATGGAGCGTGACACACAGCAAGTGTTCCTCCCCGTCCAATTAAAACGTGGCTACCCTGACCCCAGTCACCCAGCAACAGCCAATAGAGTCTCGAGCTGAGGAATGAGTTCAGTAAAGCAGATGTACAGCAGATGTGCAGCAGACGCTTCGGCTCAGACGGAGAGCAGCAGTCCCTGTGCAGGCGTGCCCAACACAGTAGAGCGCTGTCATTACCGGAATGCGCACAAAAACATACACAAACACGCACGGACACACACAAATGTGAAATATTACTATAGATGTGCTGCATAGGACTACAATCTAAGAAACTTTAGCAAAGTCTTTTTTGGAGACTGTGGCTTTGTCACCCCACCCATTCTGGTATGAGTCACTCTGAAAGAGTTCAAATCACTATGAGCAGAAAAAATGATCCCCCCCCCCCCCCCCCCCCCCCCAAAATCCCCCCCCACCTTTTTTTTGTTTTGATAATTTTTGACTTATTGTGGCCGTCTCTGTAAATGTGTCATGAAGGTTATGCTGTACATGAGAAATGCCCTGGTATAACAATCCTGACTTGTCCAAGTGAAAAATTTGACTGCTAAAAAATGAGACCTAGTAATCGATATCAACGGTAATGAACACCTAATAAAGTGAACAGGGGTAAAAAATAAAAATAATGTGAGCAGTGTCTTTTCAGAAGTGCATCTTCTCTTTAAAAGCCAATTACATGATGTACCTGCAGAGTCCATGCACTCCTCCACAGACGCAGCTGTGAATTTGTGCTCAAGAATCTGGCTCCAGTCATCCAAGAAGTTCACCGTCTCCAGAGGAGACAGTATCCTCCCTTTGCCTAGAGTAGAGACAGAGACATGAGGGCTAAATGAGGATGCAGAGAAATGGCCCACTGCTGTGCATATAAATATTAACAAAAAAACAGCCACGGAAAGTTATGGAAATCACCCACTAGACGCTGAAACACGGTGCAGTAACTAAGAGCACTCAGCTGTATTTTTAACCACTACTTTGTTTGCAGACTGAACAAGGCCGGTGTGCTGAGGGACAGACCCTGCTGCTGGTACTGGAGCAGGCTGAGCAGGTAGTTGCTGGTCTGCTGCAGCAGGACACTGTTGTCCCCCTCATACGTGCAGTTTGGGTCACTGTCATCACGGAGGTGCCCAAGACGGTTCACTGAAGAATTAGCAAGAGGGGATTTGCACCATTAACAGACAGCTGACGCGATTGAAGAGTGATGATACAGATACTATCAATTATTTTAAAACCCTGACAGCACTCACTGGCCAGGTAGCCATGTCCCCCACAGGCTTCCCGGCATTCCTGAATGGCCCGCTGGGCTGTCCAAGAGGCCAGAGGCTTAGAGGAACAGGACATCGCATGAATCTCTCTGCCCAGCTCTGCCTTAAAGAGCACAGCACACAAACCACAGGTGGACACAGGTAAACATGCACACAGAAAAACGAATGCTCACTGTATTATTCCATGCAGACGGTGTTCTTAATCTGGTCTCTGAAAATTAGCACCTGTGCAAACAAAAAAAAAAAAAAAGCACCTTTCACTTGTACCTGTGCGCACACAGAAGCATTTCGTAGAAGCGTGCGTACTGTAGCAGTGGTGTACCTGTCTGGCGCTGTCGTCCTTCATGAGGAGACCCATCTGAAACTCTACAAAGTTGAGGAAGAAGGATTTGGCAAAGATGTCCAGCGCATAAACCGCTGCCAGGTATGGAATAAGACGCCATTGCTGCAACAAAGAACACACAAGCGCTAGAACCCAGAGAGCCAATATGTACTTTATCCACTGAGAACATTAATCTCTCTAGAACCCAGAGAGCCAATATGTACTTTATCCACTGAGAACATTAATCTCTCTAGAACCCAGAGAGCCAATATGTACTTTATCCACTGAGAACATTAATCTCTCTAGAACCCAGAGAATCAATAATATACTTTATCCACTGAGAACATTAATCTCTCTAGAACCCAGAGGATCAATATGTACTTTATCCCATGAGAACATTAATCTCTCTAGAACCCAGAGGATCAATATGTACTTTACCCACTGAGAACATTAATCTCTCTAGAACCCAGAGGATCAATATGTACTTTACCCACTGAGAACATTAATCTATGTTAACAAAACTCGTAAAGTCCACTCTTTCACCACAGAAAAATGATGAGTAAATATATTTTTGAATATTTGGCATGATTTTTATCTATTAAAATTAAATTATAGGGTTAGGGTATAATATATATATATATATATATATATATATATATATATATATATATATATATATATATATATATATATTCTTTAATAAATAGTTATTTATTTAAGACAATAAGAACTATAATTTCCATATAATTATATGGAAATCTGGGAGATCTGAGTTTTCATATTGCAAGGCTTTACCACAAAATACCACTTATGATCATAATCAAACTCAATTTACATTCTGTGACTGTCATGTCTTCATGATGACGACATCTGGTGGTGGCTTTTAATGGTGGTGGATTTAAAATTTAAACAAAACAAAACCCAATGCATATTTATCTAAACAATAGAAACACTTCCATCTGTGTAATGCTATGATATTATTATTTTATTTATTTATTTATTTTTCCCCCACCACCACCCCCTCTCTTCTGTGTGATGCTATGATTAAAAACAAAAAGATTTTATATTAATGCTCTGACAAGATAACGTTTATGTTGGAAATAATCGATGGAAATTTCTTAATATAAAATGCTGTGATAATGATAATGCGAGTTTGCATTATCTAGCAAAAATCTCACTGGTGTAATGAATCGTCACTGCCTCCTCAGTAGTTATGGCATATGGCAATTGCCAACAGGTGTGCTCAGAGAGTGAAGGAATGGGCAAGGTAGTCTGGGTACCTGTAACTGGTACTCCAACACTGGGATCTCCTCATCCTCCGTGGGCCCGAACTGGCGACGTGTTGCTGAGAAACGCACAGCCACAGTCATGGCCAACTTCAGATTTACTGTAGCCATTCGAGTAATGGACACTCGACCTCCAGACAACGCTCCAAGGGAGGCCCCGAAACGCTTATTAGGGTCCTGAGAGAGAGACAGACACACACAAGCTCCTTCAGAGTTGCACTCCACTTCAAATAAACAAAACATTGTCAGGCATCACCGGCAAAATCCTGTTAAATCGTCCAAAAACCTCTTCACAGGTATCTGTCTGTCACAACAGCCGACAGCCTTGCATCCCAGACACGTGTTTATTTAAAATGAAAACGGCAGACTCGTTCATGCACATCTAGCATGGAGGCTAGAATCACAGTCTGCCTCTGATTTATTCCCTTCCCCCTTTATAGCTCTCTGAACTGTTAACTGATTTCAGTACAGAGGTCCATGTAAATCACCATGACAGAGAGTGAATTGAACTCTTAAGGGGGGGGGAGGTGTCTAATTTTCTCTACACTGATTGTTTTTAACCCTTAATCTCAAAAACGCCATGATCTTGTAGAAACCAACTCTATGACACAATGGTACACAGTACTGCGCTGACCTTAAATGGAGTGACATAACGCCCATCGGGTGTCACATCTCCGGTTTTGTTGAGTAGATTTTCCCGAGGGATCCTTACATTGTAAAAAACTGCAAAACTGGCACAAAAATTCATCCAAACATTAAAAAGCCACAATCACAGCTCATCTCCTCTGAACACAAATCCAAAGTACAAACATCCATAAGAACAAATACGGGAGCATCATTTCAACTTAACTGCCATGTAGTTTTAGAACCAAACTCTGGTTTTAGAGCCCACTCACCCGTTATCCAGTCCGTTTAGGCCCAGTTTCTTTCCCATGTCTCCTACCATGACCCCTGGCAGTGCCAGCAATGTCTTGGGGTCTCTGACCTGTTTCAAGTCAATGAACCATCTCAGCAGATACCAACAGTGAAATGTCAAAGCCGCATATTGAAACCCTTAGGTTTATAGATTTAAATGATTACTGCTCTAGAGGAAAGGAATGAGGTGGCACAAATGCAGAGATGACGGTACCTGAACCACAAAAGAGTGCAGACCATGGCAGAGTCCATCAGGAGTGTAGAGCTGGGCAAAAACAACAGCGTGGGTGGCAGTCTTGCCCAGGTTCCCCACCCAGAACTTAGCTGCTTCAAAGTCAGGAGAGTTTATTACAAATTCCTGTGAGCAAATGAAAGAGTACGAGAGAGAGGGGGGGGGGGGGGTGTCACAATGAAAATGAGTGGATGATGATGATGATGCTGTGTTGTATAAAGCTGGAGGCTCACACTGTTAAACTTGAGATATTTATGTAGAAACAAATATCTATATGAATACATAATATAAGTTTAAAAGACAAAAACAAGAGTGTCAAAGCAAAAGGTAAAGCCAGGATAAAGCCATCACCAAAGAACTAAATTGCTTCCATCAAATCAACCTTCAGCTAATAGATAGACCTAACACTACTGTTTTCTGATGCATCAGAAAGCTCTTTGCATGAAGATCACTGAAATCAGCATGCTTATGAAAGCTAAATCAATCCAAGGTACCCAGGACTAGCAATAACACAGCTCCACTCAGCAAAACCTGCTGTTTGACGTCACTGTGAATTATGGAAAATGGCGACAGCAGCAAAAATACAAACAAAACAATACAGGAGAAAATGCACCTGAGTGCTGGGGTCATATCTGGCAGTTGTTCTTACGCCCCGCGTGTTGCTTCCATGGCTCAGTTCAGTTAGCGCAAAGCATCCAAACGTCTAAAAACAAAAACAGTTTTGCATTGGCAAACTAAGAAAATTCTGTCATGAGGCAAGATAACTACATTCATTAACAAAAGAGCCTAAAACTATTTGCTAAACCAAAATTGTGTCAAAGAAATAATGAACTCTGTGAACTTCCACAATGGTGTACTACAATTGGCCCAGTAACTATCCAATCTTAGCAGACCAGTCAAGAGGTTATTATACGGTCGCTTGCAGTTTCCAATGACGACAGTGATGACAGGGCACAGTCTTTCTGCACTCTGATCCTGAGGAACTCTGAACTCAAACAAACCATGAACCATGGCTGCCTTAACTACAGCAGGGTGAAGAAAGCAGCTTTACCATCATGTTATTAATATCCTGGACAAACTTGCGGTGCCTCTCTGAGCCAGAATTAGATACTGTACCACCAAACATCTGAAAGGAAAAAAATAAAATGAACTAAATCCATACCATGGGTACATTTGAAAGACCACTGACTGTTAATCAAGTTATAACCTGCAGGTGGAACATGGACTTTTCTCAGGGAGCTAAGCTAAAGTAGAAGAAAAGCTCCCACCAATGTAGTGTTAGTGGACTTGCATGGCAAGGCTTTAGAATAGTGTTGGCCTCACCCCTACGTTGAGGGAGTATTTGGACGCCAACGACCAATCGTACATGCCCAGGCAATCATTCAGGACAGTCATCTTCAACGGAGTCTGCATCACTTCATTCTGTGTCAGGAAGTTGTACTTAAACAACTGTTTGCAGCGGCGAAATGTGAGATCTCGCATCTCCTCCAGTGAAAAGTCCTCACCTGGCAGCCTCGCAAACAGTGGGTCATTCCCTAATGTTTGAAAAACGTGTTGCTGCTCAGAACATGGGGAAATAGGAAAATGGACAAAAAAAAAAGTTAATCTAGTGAAGTTAAAGAGGCAAAGTGAATGTTGTGATAAACAAGACAAACAAAAAATACAACATGCATTACAACACACTGCAACAATGTCCCACACACAGTTCAACATATAGCTTTAGAAGTTACCTTGAAAGCAATAAGTTCCTCACCCTCAAGGAACCTCATCATCTCCTTCCAGGAGAAGGAGGCCTTATTTCGGTACACATCTAAAGGACCACTAGGAAAGTCCGGGATGTCCTTGTCCATTCTCTCACCCAGGGGTAATCGGGTCTCAGACACGGCAGGAGAAAGTATTTCCTCCTACAAATATCCCCAATATCAGCGCTGAACTGACAGAAAAAACTTAATTCTCACAGTAGCTAAACACAGTCCAAAATGAGGGAAATGTCAAGTTCCCTGACTATCTCGCTTACTACATTAAGATAGTTACTGTTAGTGAATAGTTTTGAAATGACCATTTTGAAGACTAGATATGCGTCGGTCCATAAGGGCCAAGGTCATTGCACTGCCTGTAATTTCATCATCGGATAAATACCTAACTAAATAACTCATCCAACTAAAGACAAGAGATTAAATCAAAGTTGACGTTGTCCTTATTTACACCAGGTAGAGACTACAGGCTAGCTTCTCCTTTCAAAACAGTTAGCTAGCCAACCCAGCTAACTTCTTAACTGTAACTTACCAGATATCTGGCAATGTCAGCGCAATTTTTTTAATGTACACACTAGAGAGTTAATATGATTAATACTAACTTTAATACTGAACTGTTTGCTATAGTTTTATTTTATTTGCTAGCCCAGTTAGCTCACAGAACATATCATAGCAGCAGTCACATTGTTGTGACCATCCCCACAACAGTGCTGCTTAAACATCTGCACATATGTCAGTGGTTTAAACATATTTACAAAACAATCTAACCAGCTTGCTACACAGTTAAGTACGAAAAAATATTTAACCTACCTCGAGTAGCTAGTTAGCGAAATCGTGGTTAGGAAAGTCAAGGAGAAAAGCAAGATAATATTATACCGCCGCCACGTGGGCGTGGAAAGCAATTAGACCAAAGTACAAGGACAGACGTCAAAGCACGAGTGGTGGTGCACGTGTGCTAGATCCTCCGTTTATTGTGGACAATGCAACCAGCAGACATTTCAAATTGAAAATATATTTGTTTCAGAATATATATTGGTTTGCCTCACTCTCAGAAATCTGTGTGCAATATATAATGTTCCAGGTGATTAAAATATATTTAAAAACGTTTGTTACATACAAGGCATAACAAAAACAACCAAAACATAATCCAAACATTTTATTGAAGGATCAAGATTCCCTTAAACACATACCAAAATATCACATGGTTGATTGTCATAAATTACAAATAGATGATAAACTGCATCAATTAACATAAGATTTATCTTTAGAATGGTCTTCACAGAAGACAGCTAAAAGTAATGCTGACCTTGAAAGCCAACAAACCAAGACCTGCATCTAGCTGTAATGTTACCTTCTTGGACTTGAAAAAACCATTTAAATAGGTTTTTATTTCAAGGCGTTCAGGATTAAAACTTGAAGATTAACTCACTTTCAAATTCGACAAGAGATTAGGCACGATTTGACAAAAGATTAGGCAAGACTATCCTGCAGATTTAAAGTATTAATTTCCTTTCAGTGCAAGCATCAATTAGAACAGCAATTTGAGCTCTCATTTACGAGAGCTCTTTCATTTAAAGATCTGTCTATAAATTTCAGGACTAGCACATCTCCAATCAATACTTGACTGATATCAACTGTTGCAATCATTCTGTAATATTGAGATTTTCTTTGAAGGCTTGATGGTTTAAAGATGCTCAGACCAATAATGTTACCAGCGTTCACGAGATGAAAACACTATGTTCCCATCTGGTGTTTCTATTTGAAGAATAGTTCTACTTGAAGTAAAGAAAGAATGTTCTAATCTCCTTTGGTGATATTGTCACAATGAAGTCTTTGGTCATGCCTTTGAAAGACCTTGTGTTTTCTGGGACACACACACACACACACACACAGAATATTAACAGTAATTGCTTCATTATTGCTATTAATTGAGAAACATACTTGCAAGCTTGTCTAACCAAAACACAGTGTGCATGCAGCAGATAGGATGATGGTCATACCTGCTTTCTTACTACTCTCAGTCTTCCAGCTCCACCTCTGGAGTTCAGAGATATCCCACGTTCCTGTGAGGGAGCGTTCCTGCACTGTCTCCACTTCTCCTATTCCCTGCATGACTTCCTGTTAAGCACAGGAAGTAAACAACAATACTGGTCAAGAACAGATGTTTTTTCCCCATCATGGACAATCACCCTGTTCTTGAAAATGTCATATTGTCATTTTGCCTCCATACTAAATTTAGGATGCGTTTAAAGTTTTTGTTCAAACCAAGCAGAATCACACAATCATTACACATTAAGTCTTCAGACATTAGATTAGTTGGACAGCAGATTTCCTGCCTTGTAGGCAAAATAAGTGCAACTATACTGGCCCTTTGTGGATTAGATTGTGTGTTCATTTCTAAACTAGGAGGTACCATATAGATCATTTTACCCATTAACATAACATAAAAACAGATTTTTTAATAAATAGATTAATATATATATTTTTATAGTTGTACCTTTAGGTTGATGGTCATGGGTTTGGAAAGGACAGGATCTTCTCCTTCCTCGTACAAGTGAGCAATCCTCAAGAGGACCCGATTAAAGTCTGCTTTAAACCCTTTTCCTCCCCCTGTACAATGCAGGCCAAGCCATTACTACATGCAACTGCAGACTATCAATCACTTTAAAAAATCAAATCCAGTTATTGTGAAGTTTGCCCTCCATGATTGCATCCAGTAGCATAGACCACAATAATTAAAATGAAACAGTTGCTTGACAGGACCACCATTATTTGTATAGGTCACTTTAAAAGGCTTTCTGTGGGTCGTTCAGAGGGAGCTGCCTACCTGAGTTGAGGTTCTGGAGGTGTTCAGTGTGCTCGGGGAGGTAATTCCATCCAGGAATACTGAGCAACTGCATGTGGAGATTCTGAGGCAGAATCACAGGAGGAACAGGAGGTCTACTCCATCTCCCTCTCCCACTCTGTGGCTTCTCTATCACACAGGAGTTAAATAATCTATACAACCTACAGTCACCTTCTACACACAGTCTTTCCACAACCATATTTCCTCCTCCTAATATTTTGCTAATCACAAAGGAAAAAATGGAGGCAAAAAAAAAATCATAGGGGAAATCGATATTAATGTCTGGGCATGAATGTCTGATATCATACTTTGACCCCTGCTAAAGGTAGAGCCATCAATAAGATTAGAATTATGCATAGTATAAACATATCAGTAGTAGTGCTTCAATGTTAAATCATATAAAAAATATAGAAATGCATGCGATGTACAGACTCACGTGGTTTGTCTATGGGGAAGATAACAGGCCGATGTTGTAGGCACAGCGCCCCCTGCTGAAAAAGAGATGCCACAGAAGCAGGAGAGCCCAGCATCATCCACAGAATTGGCTGCACCACAGACGAGTCATTGAGGGTGAGATTATATCCCCGATTCCACTCCTGGTTGTTCCACAGCCGCCTATGAAGCATCACCTAAGACCCCCCCCCCACACACACACACACATACACAAGAATACACAGGCATACTTCAAGCAAAAATGACTTATTATATAAAACAGGACAGTGCGTATTCCCCGTACCTCTATTTGTCCCTGGTGAAGACTAGCTACTCCATGGGCTCTTTCACTAAGGAGAATCAGTCTACTGGAGTCATCTTCAATATAAGCTCCTCGCACCATTGGATAGTAATTCTAAACACACACACACACACACACACACACACACACACACACAAAAGAAGCGGATCCATGTAAAAACGTAACAAAATACATTGGATTGTAGAAATTATAGAAACTGTGCATCATTAGCGTCACTGAAGTCCACTCAGGAGGTTCTTACTCGAGACACTGTGTTGTTTACATATTGCTTGTACCGCCTCTTCATCATTTGGTAGCCATTATCATCGGTGTACACGGTCCTGTTGTTGCGTAGACTAGTGGTGGTTCTGAGTACTGCTTCTCTATTCACCATCAAGGGGCCGACCCAATAGCTCTGGTCCAATCTCTGGCAGAGCAACTTATCTTTGAAACCCACTGGAACTCTGGTGACCACTGAATAAGTGTAGTTACTATCAGATTCTTCCCTGTAGAGAAAAGTTACAATACATAAAAATTATATGCATCTTTAAATTCACTTTAAATAGTTTCTAAATGACAATTAAATGAAATTACTTTTTCTTCTGTGCATTTACAGAAGAAAACTCATTCCCATAAAAAAAAACACACCTAGAGCAGTATTGTAATTGTTTACCTGTAGAAATACTGACGAATCTCAGTTATTATTTTCCCTGGTATTATCTCCATGGCAACAGATTTGTAGGCAGGAGTAGCAAAGCCATTGGCTGTGAAGATATAGTTGTCTGATATAGGGCCAGTGTGGACATCTCCATTGGCCTCATACTCCCAGAAATCTTGACGAACCCTGACTGTCTTCTTGTCAAGTCTGGAACAGAAAGAAATCACAAATTATATCTATCATTGTCTCAGTACCAAAGGATATATGTGATGAACATTGGCCAAGGAAAAACTGCACCATGATTAGCCCTTTTAGTATGAAATTATTCATATGGGTGGATCTATATGGACCGTTGTCCGTAAAGGATAGGACGAAAAAAAATAATTCAGAAAGACCATTTACATTTTGGCAACACAGCTTTGGACTTTGCAGTCAAACCAATTTATGAGTGAAAAGCTAAATAAAAATGTAAATACATTAGAAAAAGGAGCGTTAACCTGTCAGTAATACTGTGCAGGAGGTTAGTCTCCTCGTCAAACAGCAGTGTGTAGCACTCATTAAGTACCGGCAGGAGCATTCTACCCGTCTTCTTCCATTTGCTAACACTCCGTCTGTTAAACGTTACCACCCTGGCCACATGAGTCAGCCCACAGCTGGATGCCTTGTTACACTTTGACTGTGGGAACTGAATGCGATATTTTCTGTACTGAAGTCCCCCCAGGTCCACCACAATGAAAAGGTCATAGTCAGTTGATGTCGCTGATGACTGAATCTGAGGAAACATCACGAACAGGCCACTCATACAACAAACTGAGATCAAGGCCAACACGATACTTTCAAATCTAAAGGGTCATATTGCTAAATAAATGATTCACAATTATGTAAATACCAAGTCAAAATACATAAGGTGCCTGGACAGTGTTTTACTTTTCTAGTATACTGTAGATAAACATGTGTCATGAAATGAATGAATGAGCAAGTAACCTGAGCAGGAACTGCTAATCCATCATCATCAAACACCAACGCCACTGGAAATTTTACAGAAATATTGATGTATGTTGTGGTGTTCCAAGCGAGGGGGTTGTACACAATAATGTGCTGTTCAAGATCCTGTGATGGCTCTGAAGTGTAAAAAAATTTTATTTATTTGATCATTTGATCATGCACATATTAAATCAATCATGACTGACCAGGACAAAACAATGCATTTCCGGTTAAAAGGTTACTCTAAATAAAATGTTGAGGACAATACGCACCATGTCTTAACTATGACTACAAGAATCAGAGAGGACGGATGTGTCCCACAGGTTTTGAATGCAAGACAGACCTGTGTTATCTGGGTTGGACCTGTAGCCTGCAGTAGAAATGTCAGACTCCTGATGGAGATTAAACATGGCTGACAAAAGTTCTTGCACTCCCATCATGCCTTGCGTGAGGTGCTCCATGTACATGTCAGCCACTTTGGGTGATTCTGTACCCGTGATAGCATCATGATGCTGAACCTGGTTTAGTAAAAGACAGGTCACAACCATTAAATAAAATATTACTTATCATATATAATCTATACTAATTTTTACGATTGTATTATTTATTTAAATCAGGCACCTCGGACACAGCCCATCTGAGGGCCTTAAGCTTATCTAGGGCCAGTTCCTTCTGGACAGAGCCATCTGGGTACCTGACCCGGTACTGAACAAACAAAGATTCTGCAGCATGGAGGAGGGAACTGGCTCTTCTTGCAACTCCTTTGAGAACATTCCTGGAGGCATAGAACCCTGTCCACGCCTGGAATGATTCTAAACGTAAAGAACAAACAAACTCATTCAAAAACATTTGACCCAAGCAATACAAATGGCCTGGAACTGCTCAACTCAAGCAATCTCCTTTAGCGATGTCATATGGAATCTCTGACATAACTAACATTCTATAGAATCAACTGATCTAGAATATGAAGAAACTTTAACCTACCAGTGGAATAAGGGAGGAAGTCATGACTACCTCTCACTTGCCAGGACAAATCTGATTGGTGAATGGCTTTAAAGTAGTCTTTGAGAGTAGCATACTGAACTGTCACACCAAACTCCTCACTGTGATTGTTGATGTAGTTCATTAATATGTCCATATTTGTAAACTGCACTGAAGCATTGTAGAACTGCTTGTCACAACCCTATATGAATAAAAATATATATATATCATGTACAATTGATTAATTTTGGCAGCAATAAGTGAATCAGGCAGGAACCCAAATGAAACAGATTACCCAAGGCCATAGAACATGGCTGGTCCTGAACCACTGGGCTCTCTGTTTGATGTTGGTCACCATCGTCTGGGCGTAGGCCTCTACAGTGTCCTTAGTGACTGGAAGGCTCATATTGGGGTATTGGCCATCCTTAGGGGGGTCAGGAAAAACAGCCACTCCATTCCAATAAAACCCTGACCTAATTACAACAATTAAGGTCAGAAAATGTTTTCAAAAATCAGACAGACCAAAGGGGACAGAAGTTCTGAGTATGCAGTGGGTTACCTGTTTGAAAAAGGCAGGAAGGATGGTGTGCAGTAACTATATTGATCCATAGTATGTGTAAAAATCTCATGGGCCTTCCCTAAAGATGGAGATCCTCTCCACACAAACTGTAATTTCTGTATGAATATAAGTGCAGCAAGTCAACACAATTGGCGTAACTAATCAGGCACAGCCTATTTACAGACTATTATAAATCACTGGAAATTAACCTTGTTTTTTTGCATGTCATCTTTGATGTCATAGTCAATGCGAGAGATGAGGTGTGCATCAAATCCAGCCAGAGCAAAGAGGACTGGAGTGGTAGCAGAGGAACCGAATGGGTCAACATGCCAGGAGAAGCGAGGCCTAATACCAAACGTTTCATACAGGAAGCCATGTCCCTCTGAAATAAAGACAAGGAAGGATGTAGAATAAAGTTGTGTATTCAAGTTGTTTCCATGTCTGGACAGAGAAAGCGAGAATTATCCTCTAATGGAAATGCAATTGTTTTTTTCACACTAAAACTAATATATATTGCAACATGCACAAATGTCAGTTCACAAAACCTGTCAGTTGAAGGATGGCGTCATCAATATCTGTCACGGCTTCGTCATGCATCACCTGACCTCCGATGATAAACTCCAGACGCCCCTCCTGCAGGAGCTGTCTCACCTGACGTGGAAACAAAGTTTTTTTTTTTTTTTTAAGTATCAGCGACATTTCCACTGCTATATTCACAGTAAGCTGGTACCGACTGTACCAATAACACAGTTAAACGGGCGGTTTACCACTCACCTGTTCCTTGTGCCACTGTGATGCTACAGCTCCCCACCAAAGTCGGAAGAACTCCTGTTCAACTGCGATGAATTTGCGGTTCCTCGCCCGTGACAGCTCCTCAACGACAGTGGAGTACACACTGCCAGCATAGGCGTGCATGCTCTCCTGCAGAATTAACATGGTGCCTTTTGATGATCGATCGTACAACCAGCAACCAGAGGAAATTCCTGAAGTGCGTGAACCTTACTCACCTCTACAGTGTACACCCAACCCACGTCCATATGACTGTGAGGGATGACGAATGTTTGAATTTGTTCCGTGGGAAGCTTCACAGAAAATGAAACCCAGAGCAAGCACAGACACAGAGTTAAACGAATCATCTTTCGGGAAGAGGTCTGGCCTACGATCTAGCTACAGCTGTCTAACATGACTGAAAGTGCCATAACTCAACGTCTCGTGACACCGCGTACGGCTGGTTTGAGCGCATGCGCGATTTAACTTTGCGTTTTAACTTTTAACTTTTTTAAATGAGTTATAAATTTACAAATTGCAGGTGAATTATTATGATCGTTTGGGGAAGTAAAGTTGAAACTTGTATGGAAATCCTGAGCCGAAAAATATTTTTTGCGTGTTCCGCGTTAACCTCCTAACCGGTAGGCGGAGAAGGACTTTTATGTCTCTGTTTTTGTTTTCCAAAGATGGCTGACGTTGACAACGATGGTGAGCAGAAAACAAAAACCAAAGATGATTTGCAGGTTTTAAAGGTATGGGAATGTCCATCATGCCAGCACTATAAGCAGATTATCTATGTGTCATTATGCATGTTTGTGATGAAGAAATCTAGCAAGCTGACTAGCTAACTAGCTATCTTAGCCATGTTAACCAAGTGTCTGTCTATAACAACGAACATATTTGTAGATATCCTATGAGATCAGATGCTGTTATGTTAAGTAGATATAAGGTTCTGGATGTTGCACATGGTACACGATCACATAGACTGGTGAGCCCATGAACAGCTAAATATGTGCAGTGTATGTTGTAGTCTAGCAGCCTAGCAGCACAGATACAAAGACACGAGTTGGTAATGTGCACCTCGAAAACGCAATTGTACAGCTCGATGGATCTTTCTCGTGTCTCTCAGGAACTGGTGGATGGGCTTTATCACTATAGGGACCATTATTTTGACACACACAGTGTGGAGGATGCCAGTAAGAAACAGAATGATGTTACAGAAGAGATGAATAAAACGCTTATGAGACTGGAGGAAAAGGAAGGTGAGCTTCATTTACATGGGCTGCAGAGGCGATCACGAGACATACGAGGGCACATGCAATATAAGCTTTGTGGCAGAGTGAAAGAAGATGGGGTCATTTGAATTGCGATTTTTCATACACATAAACACAAAATACTAATTCTAACACATCATAACCTCATGTTTTATTTGACAGAGTTCTACAAAAACAATGCACAATACATGCTGCTGTGGGGCCGGTGTCTGAACATAACTGCAAAGTTCAGTCAGGCAGCCGAGGACATCCTCTCTCGGGCAGTAAAACTAGAGCCAGGTCTGCTGGACGGTTGGAACACATTAGGAGAGCAATACTGGAAGAAAGGAGATTTGGTTGCTGCAAAGACCTGTTTTACAGGGGCCCTTCAGCAGGTACATGCAAAACCAACAGTGAAGCAAAATGGTAATGAAAAAAATGCAGGTTTTGAATTGTATGCCGAGATATTTGATTTGAAGAATTCAGGAGTCTTTGATGTATTGGGGCATTTGGACATCAGCACACAAATAGCAATATCTACCTTTGAAGATTTATGTAATAATTGTTCTTAATATTGTATTTTGTTTAGTCCAAGAACAAGGTGTCTTTGCGAAACCTCTCTATGGTGTTAAGGCAACTGCCCCCAGAAGGGGGCGCTGAAGAGCAAGGCAAACGTATTCTGGAGAGTGTGGACCTAGCCAGACAGGCTGTTCAGCTAGATGTCACAGATGGAATGTCTTGGTGTAAGTTTTTCATATCGAGATATATTATGGATAAGCTTTATTTAACTATATTTTAGATATAATGTAAACACATTTTATAAACACATTTACATTAAAATATAAACACATTTTTCTTTTTTTCAATACACTAATAATCTCATGTCCAAGCTGACAGCATTGTCTGTGCAGTCTTCACTCTGATCACTGAAATTAATAATTTCTTGGGCAGACATCTTGGGAAACGCATACATATCTCTGTTCTTCACCAGTGGACAGAACCCTCAGATGTCCCAGCAAGCTCTTAGTGCCTACTCACAAGCTGTAAGTGAGCTTCCACACAGTGGCTAAACTATGCAAATGTTATTGTGCTCTTTATATTTCTACTGATGTACCCTTGTAAAATGTCTGCCTTTTTGTATGTTGCAGGAGAAAATTGATAAAGCGTCTGCTTTGAATGCCGATCTGCACTTCAATCGAGCAACAGTAATCACACAGTTGTTCTTTCAATTAAAATTTACCATTCACCCCACCTTAGACAATAAATAAATAAAATGTACCAGTTACCAGCTAAATCTGCTCATTTGTGTAGGCTAGTGAAAAAAAACATTGTTTGGTTTGGGGGTTTTGCAGTTTACAGAATCAATCAAAAATGTCAGCTAGTAAGATACAGTCAGATACAGACTCTGTACTCCCTCTTTGTTACATTAGCTGTTCCAGTATGAGGAGATGTTCAGTTCAGCTTTGGCTGGATACAGTCGTGCTGCTGCTCTTGATCCCGGATGGGATGAACCTCTGGAAAGAGAGCGACAATTGCTAGACTACCTGGATCAAATCACGAATTTAATAGAGAATAAGGTAAGCCCTGTAATGTGACTCTTTGTTATGACTCTTAGTATTGAAACATGCTAATCATTATTGTTTAACAAATGAATCAGTGTGTTCTGACTTAACTGAAAACCACTCTGTACAACAGTTCTGGTCACGACACTCATTGAAATCTGCCTTCAATAGTTTCTCTGTGAATTTGGGAGGCCTAGATACGTGGCTTTGTGTTCATTGATATTGCCCGTAAGCTCATTAGTGTTTCTTCCAGTAGATGGCAGCAGAATGCCATAAACTATTATAACTGAATGTGTTCGTAATAGGTAAGTCAGTAGTTTGAGCCTCATCATCTCTCTCTCTCCATCTCTCAGGGGAAAGTGAAAGCACGACGCTTGCGCAACATGCTATCCTCTCTGAGCGTGTCTGCTCTGGGACCATGTGCCTCCCCCCAGTTCCACTCCCCCACTGGCCGTGTGGGAAGCCTGGAAGCACGTTGTTTTAACGCCCTCACGCACGGCCGCAACGTTGGTGTTGCAGCCCTGGGGAAGGTGGTCTTCAGCTTGGCCTCGGATGGTCGTATGGCCTTGTGAGTAAATCGGTCAATTAAGCATTTCCTTTTATTTGATTCATTAGCACAGCTTAGCTTCAAAAGACACAACCAAAATGTTTTATTCTTGTTTAATTCCTTTCATTCCTCCTCATACATCCTGAAGAAATACTTGAAAGGAATGAAACAAGTCCTTTACAGACTTTGAATGTATATTTTGCATCTTCAAATATTCTTTCAGTACATTTGGTATGGTGGACAGCGAGGAAACGTGCTGTGTGGTCATGGTTTATAACATAGCTGATGGCTGGGGCGTTTTAATAGGAGATACAGTAGTCATTCCTGACCCACACATCAAACGGCACAGCATTACTCACAGTGATAAGGTACAACTTCATTCACTTTAGTCATGTTACAGTGTAAATACATTAAAAGTTTGACAGTTTCCAAAAACATCCTCCAACTTCTCTTTGCAGTCTTATGATTTCCGCAGTATACGTGTGGACTCTCCTTTGCTGCTGATTGTCAATGGAAAGAGGCAAGCAATGCAAAGCCAAACGGCAGCTTCCGTCAGTTACAAACCTCACAGTGAATAAGTTAAGGCAGAGGGAAACTATGAACAAATGTTTTTTGTTTGTTTTTCATTGGGCTTGTACATAGTTTTGTTGTCTTTATTAGTTAAAACCATGTGTATATATTTAAGGTTTTTTTGTATACTGTCATTGGGGTGGGTAGCTGTTTTTGAAAATTATGCTAGTGCTGCCTGTTTTACATTAATGTCAACAAAAATAAATCTCCAAAAGGTGCTCCCACTGACCTTGTGACTGTGTTGTCATTCCACTGATAAACTATGATATGCACTGGTAAAACAGCATATATTTGTCATATACAGTACATTAACTTGCACATCTAGGAATGCCTTAATCACTGTTTGGTCAAAGCTATGATTCCTCATTAATATTGCATGGTTATGTCACAATTAATGTGTTTGGGGGGATGTAGATTTGTGTTCACTTCAAAACAACCCTATGCTTTACACGTAACAACATAAATCTTTCACTGTGTATTGTAATGAGATAATACGAGACACTGATTTTACACCAGTGATTTCATTCCTCAAGCTGAGCAGATACATAAAGTGACTGCCACACACATGCACACACATATATGTGTAGTAAAAAAATCATTGCATCATCAAGGATTCCAAAGAAACAGGATGCTTTTCAGGTCTTGTATATACGTATAAACATGTGTTTAATAAAACAATAATGCTATTTTTGAAATGTCAAATACTACTCTAAGCCAGGTGGGGGCATAACGGCACCAGTTTTAATAGTTTTATTATTTGCAATAAACATTACATTTACATATATAACACTTAAGAATTAAATGAAAACAGTATATAATATCAAGTAGTACCTGAAGAACATTAAATTACCCAGGGATAAATAAAAAGTCAGTCTTTCTTGAGGAACGAATGAATTTTCTCTCTAGGTGGAGAGCTGAACTGGAAAATGTTCCTAAAGCTCTCTGGTTCTATGGAAGAGAATAGGCTGTCACTCTCTTGTCCTACAACCAGGAATGGAGGGCTGTTATGGGGAGAACGCTGGCTAACCAGCCCTATGACAAACAAGTACGGGACCCATGTCAGCAACTCGCATTTAAAAGTGTTGCTTTTACACCAACCTCTGAAACTTGTACAAAATACAGTAAATTGGTACAGCCTACACACTTAGCTAGTGATGTAATTCCAATTCCTAATCCCCTGCCTCCTCCTACTCTCTTTTTTCCATCACTTTTGCACCTCCCTTATTACTTTCACTTTGCTGGAGATTACAACTGACCTGTGGTGAAAGCATGGGCTGCACGCTGGACTGGATCTTTGTTGGCAACCCTCATCGTCCGGAGCCTCAGTGCATCAAAGAGACCCTGAAGACTTTGATACTTCCTGTTATTCTTAATCAGAAGCTCAGAAACTTCACTGTACTTTTGCTTGTACTCTTCCAACCTCTGGCCAAAAGAAGTGAAGATTCAGGAAAGGAAGATAAATGTTGACAATCGGAAAAACATTTTAAGAATAGATTTGGTTGTGGAAAAAGCAGTCAAGGCTTGGCATTGGACCCAGAGTTACATTGGTGAAAATATATGGACACCAAAGGAATCATGTTCTTGAACTTCCTTCTGGCTCATGGAGGTTCCTGGGGTCCCATAGGGCCAATGAAGTAGATAAAATGCTCAAAACACACAGAGCATATTAATAAAAAATATAATACATTCTAATAATAACCAATGATTGCTTACTGCCATCTATTCTATGTGGTTAACAGGGGTTTAGTATGTAATGAAACATAAACCTTATTTAGCGATGCAATCTCCTCTCTCATAGCATTCAGCTCAAGCTCCCTGGTTTGGTTCTGATGTGCCATCACCTTCTCCATTTGGACATTTTTTATCTCAGCCCGAGACAAACTGTACTCCATAAATAGTCTTTCTTGGTTTACCTAAGGCACATGAATCCACAGCAGTGCTGTAAGTGAGAACTGACTCAGTGGCTTGTATGTATCACTGTGGAGCCAATACATGCAGGGCAAATATGGGCAGAGCAAACCTGGTATGTCCAGAAGGCCAGTGCCCGATGACTGATATCCAGAATGATCTCGGGTCGTAATCCTACTAAAACCATCGCCTTGTACTGTTCCGAGGGCGCAAGTTCTGTGCGCACAATGTCCAATTTTCCCGACAGCGCAGACGAACATGCGGGGCAGATAGCCGGTGAGCGGCTGAACTCACCAGAACCGTGCGGGTCACAGAAAATGTGAGAGCAAGCGGTCACCCAAGCGTATCCGCTCAGCTTGGTTCGACACTTGGGAAAATTACACAGCAAGCTGTAGTCACACATGGCCATGGCTAAAACACGAGGAAAAGTGAAACATTGGTAAACGTAAGGACAAAA
>NC_135224.1:8490209-8500209 GCF_052324685.1 Brachyhypopomus gauderio
TCGCCAGCAGCATGTTTGTCGTTTTTGTGGGAAAGTTCTGAGCAGCGACTCTTCCTTACAGATCCACCTGAGATCCCACACAGGTGAAAGGCCATATCAGTGTCCTGTCTGCCTCAGCCGTTTCACTACACGTGGGAATCTCAAGGCCCACTTCTTACGTCATCGCGAGCAGAACCCAGAGCTTTCACTTTCGCTTCTCCCACCTGCCCTGTCAGAACAGAGCCAATCGGGGTCTGGGTCCGGGGCAGCTCAGAGACGCAGGAAGCGTCGTGCAGAAGATGAAGAGCCTTTTGGGATTAAAGCGGGTGTGGGAGTGCCTGATGGCCTGGCTCTAGGTTTCCTGTCTGGGTCGTCTTCTCGCCTGTCTCCTTCCACTCTGCCCTTGCCGCCCAGTGTAGATCTGGCACTGTTGTCCACTGCTCACTCTCTACTGCAGCTCAATCGCGTTTCTGCTGCTGCGGTGGCCTCCGCTTCAGCCAGCGTACAGGCCTCCTCTGCGTCCACCACCTCCTCATCTTCCTCTGCGATGACAGGCCAGTTCAAGGGTGCCAAGCAGCAGCGATTTGACGAGAACACACCTCCACACTCCACCCTACATCCTAGTTCTCCATACTCCCAACTAGCTCACCTCCCCAAGATCCTCTTTCCCACAGGTCCCTCTCCCCACCATCCTGGCCTAGCTCTTCTTCGCCCCCCTCACCTTCCCTCCCCTCACCCACAGCTCACCTTTCCGTTCTCCCCTTACCCCAAACCACCGACCTCTTCTGCCTCCTCCTCCTCTCCATGTTCTTCATCTTCTACCTCCGAGACCTCCAAGCTTCAGAGACTGGCACAGAAACTAGAAAAGCAGTCTCCATCAAAAACTCTCCCCGAGGACCACACTAACGGCAGCACCCAGGCCAATGATGTCTCCACCACCTCCAGCGCTAATACAATTTCAGCATACAGGAGGGAGATGATGGCTGCCTTGGGCCTAAACCCCAACCCTGGCAGTGAGCTGAACGCCCAGACCATCGCAGGTTCAATCCCCTCACTCCCCTCTCTGGCCCCAAACCAATGTGGTGTATGCCTACGCGTGCTTAGTTGTCCCAGGGCATTGCGTCTCCATCAGGCCACACACCTGGGTGAGCGTCCCTTCCCCTGCAAACTTTGTGGTCGCTCGTTTTCCACGAAAGGTAGTCTGAGGGCTCATCTGGCCACCCACAGAGCACGGCCACCAAACGCCCGTACCCAGAATTCCTGTCCACTCTGCCAGCGTAAATTCACTAATGCCGTTGTGCTGCAGCATCACATTCGGATGCATCTGGGAGGCCAGCTGCCTCCAGAGGGGAATGAAGATTTGGGGCCAGAGGAAGACACTGGTCAAATTGGTAATATAGCCATGTCTAAGACCATCCAGTGCCTTCCTCTTAATATGAGTACTACTGTTTCGTCCTCTACAACTAGCGCACTACAGTCAATCACTGGTTCTAGGAATCCCATATTACCTGATGCAGACCAAACAGTGGAGTCTGATCAAGATCCTTCCGACACACCTGGCACTAGCCCGACTCTAATCACTGATGCAACCACAGAGAAGCAAGACCGCACTAGTTCCTCAGACGGCCCACTTGCTAACTCCTCTCCTCTAAAGGATGTTGCTGACAATGATACTCACCCCAATATTGTTAGTGTTTATGCCCTTAATGCTATCAAAGCCCATCACATCAGGTCTCAGACCAGTGCTGTAGTAAATGGGGCCAGGGAGGATGATGAGAACACTCCATTATCCCTCTGTACCAGGACCATTCTCCAGGACTCTCAGCCTAGCAGCAGAGGTCTCACGGGATCTCACCCTTCTGTAGTCAGTGGCCTAAAAGCCAGCCCAGATTCTGCAGGTCTTAATATTTCACCAGCGCTCACACCACCCACGAGCCCATCCCTTCAAATCAAGCCAGAACTCGGAGGTTCTCAGAAACCCATGAACGCAACTAGGCTGGATCCTGAATCTAAAGAGGACGACTTTCCCCCAGGTATCAGAAGTGAATGCGTGACCTTAGCAGCCATTAATGGAGCTCCAGAGGACGAGGAGGAGGATGGAAAAATGAAACCACGGGATACTCAGGAGACCAAGATGAAGGAAGGGGTTAACACACAAGCAGATGTGAATCTTGGGAGTCAAGTTAAGGATGAAGGGGAGACTGCAGTAACCCAGCCAGATATGTCGGTTCTTCCTCCTCATCCTCAGCGCCTTGAGAAACCCTACAGCTGTACACAATGTGGGAAAGAATACGCCAGCCGCAGTGGACTGAAGGTAAGGAAAATGTGTTCATTTGCCATCACATGATTTGTTCAATGCTTGAGTCATAAGGCACTCCAATTATGTAAATTCTCCTGTTATATTCTCATGTTAGGACCTGAAATAATGATGTGTGTGTGTCTGTGTGTGTGTGTACAGGGTCACATGAAAGTCCACAGTGGAGCAGTGGGCAATGGGGCAAATGCTTCAACCTCTGCCCTGCAGTCCTCAGATGGGAATTTCAAAGATGCTGTGGAGTCAAGTCCTCGTCAAGCACGAGGCAACCTGCAAGAAGCTCCTGGAAATGCACTGGAGAAGAGTTCAGACAAACCATCCTCAGCAGATGTTCCACTGGCTCCTACTGGTTCGAGTGGAGAGGGGGAACCCGAGGAGAGGTCCTGAACTAAAGTGATTGTAAAAGAACACATCATGGTAATGTTTGTTTTTTTAAATGGGACTTTTTTTACTATTTTGGTGTTAGGTGTAGTCTAAACTCTGTGATATTGTAGAATTGTAGTTACTCTGTTAACATTGTAATGTTAGTGCCTTTCTTTGAAGACAATGAAAAGTTGATGTAAACCCAGCAAGTCCTTGACATCAGATATCAGGATCTTCAGATCCTAGATGTATGTGTTTCAAATGTGGTACATCATAGAATCTGGAAAGCAAAATGACAATTCTCTAAGTATGAGAGTGACTCTGTTTTTTTCCCAGTAGATACTTTACCAACATGAGCAAAGTGTTGACAAATTAAAGATAAGGAAATAACCCAAAATGTGATGGCTTTAAAAAGCTCATCATACAAAAACTAGTCAGCCAATCAGCAGCTGACAAGTGTAAATTCCACTATTTCATGTTTCTTTACTATTTCATGTTTCTTTAAAATTTTCGCTGTAGTCACCATGCTGCTGTACTTTCTGGAAAATACTCAAAGTAGCTGCCCTGTAAATATTTTCATTTATTGAACTGAACTTGAAACACTCTCATCCTTCCCCAGACTTCTCTGCAGTGTTGATGTTGTCCCTGTGCTACAGTCCCACTGAATCTGAAGCTGGTGTTTACCACTTGATTACACTTGCAATTGACAGAAACTATGAATAACTAAGTATGAGCACGTTTGAAGTATTTCTAGGCAGTGCTTGGAGATAACAGTACTTGACCTATGTACCAGCACCCTGTTTTCATTGACTTACAGAGCTTAACTCTTTTCTAATGGACCTGTTAATTCCTAGTTATCATTACAAAGTACCTGACTAGGATACTCAAAGGGTCTATAGCTTTTGTTGGCTATTTTGCCCGGATATTGCGTGTTGCCTGATCGTTTCTTTCCTCAGATATTCAGGAAGAATGGTGCCCTTTATCGGTGCATTGCACTGAATTGTCTTTAGCGTTGTATGCTTTTTTTGGGTTATGTTGTCCCCCTCGCTGTTGTGATTTGAAATCTGCTCCTACTTTGTTTTAAGGGGAGGAATAAAAACTGAATGATTGTCAATTCATTCAGGTAAATGGTCGTGTCACGTGTTTTTTTTTTTTTTGTGCAAAGGTGTGAATGTGAGCCTAACATTGTTCATTGTTGGAGTATACCAGTGTCAACGTGTAACAAACAGAAAGGGTTCTGTATTAAAAGCAATATACTTAAAAACCATATACTTCATTTTTATTCAATCCAGAATTCATACCCATAACGGTCATTCTTTTGGCTGGATTGTGATTTGCACCCTATATTTCTCTGTGCTTGTATGCTTTCAGCCTTGGTTCTTTGTACATCTGAATCAGATCTTTTGTCTACTTTTTGTCCCCTTTCAGAGTCTCTTTCCTTTCATATGCCTTGCTTCACCAGATCTACCGTGTACATGTTGATGGGTGTATGCTGTGTGTTTCACGATAATGTGTGTCTGTGTGTGAGTGTGTTTGTGTGAACTTGTGCAGAGTGATTGAGTGTGCAGCTGTAGTCCCCCCCCCACCCCTACCCACTCCCTACTCTCCAACACCCTCTCTGTGTGTCATGCTCGCTTTCATATGCTCCCTCTTTCATTTTCTCTTTCATTCCCCTTCTTTCAGTCTCTCTCCATCCTCCACCCCTCCCTATGTAATGGGACTGACACACAGGAAGCTCTAATCCTTGCACAATGATGCCACCCCCACCACCCCCCACTCCCACCCCAAACGTCTCTGAGCGGGACGGGGGGGACGGTGGGGACCAACCCAGCCAGCTGTCCCCAAAATGGCTCCTAATCCTGCCTCTGCAGAGCTCTTGAAACCATGACAACTGGTAACCAAGGAGAAGAATGTTGAGGTTGAGAGGGAGAGGGACAATGGACCGAGAAAAAGGCATGTGTTAGAAGTTTGTCCACACACTTTCAGGACGCGACATTAGACATGTCTCAATCAAAAATATAGGACAGACAAATGCATTTCACTCAGCACAAACAATAAAAGCAAGCAACAAAACCTTATACTAAGTAAAAAAATGATTTTTGTGCTCTTTTGTCACCTAACATTGTAAGTTATGATAATAGGGTTAGGCAACCCTAATGGAATGTCACTTCAAGACTAGATCTGCATATAGTTGCCATCAGATCTAAATTTTAAATGTTTTCTATTACTATTTTGCTAAAGAAATCAAATTGACTATAAAAAGTAAAAAATTAGCCTGTGAATTATTAGAACAGTGCATACCACTGCAGAAAAGAAGACCGATGAATTCACAAAAGCAGGAATCTGTAGTAACAGTATTGATCCACTAGAGGGAGGCACAGGTGTACTCTTGGGACCTTCACAACGAGAATGCAGATTTTTGAGGGGTTTTGAGTGACTAGTAAAATGTTGGATTGCTGGGTATTTAAATCTCTGATATCAAACCATAAATAATGTGTCTGAACTAAACTCGAACACTGACTGATTCAGTTCAGCTATTAAAAGCCACATGTCCTTTACTAATTAGACTCTTAACGCCACAATAACTGCAGCAACAGTTGCAACTGTTACTACAATGTATAGAAGGTTCAGTTTTATTAGTGGGTAATAATGTTTCAGAACTACGACTTTACCCAACTTGGCAGCCTACATGTAAAAACTAAAATTGTATTAATGTAAAATGTATAGTTTATTATTATATACACTCACTGGCCACTTTATTAGGTACACCTATCCAACTGCTCATTAACACGAATGTCGATTCAGCCAATCACATGGCATGGACTCAATGCATTTAGACATGTGAACATGGCCAAGATAATCTGTTGCAGTTCAAACTGAGCATCAGAATGGTGAAGAAACGTGATTTAAGTGACTTGGCGTGGTTGTTGGTGCCAGACAATATCCAGTGAGTGGCAGTTCTATGGCCCAAATGCCTTGTTGATGCCAGAGGTCAAAGGAGAATGGCCAGACTGGTTGAAGCTGATAGAACGGCAACAGTAACTCAAATAACCAATCATTACCACTGAGACATGCAGAAGAGCATCTCAGAACGCACAACACATCGAACCTTGAGGTGCCACTCCTGTCAGTCAAGAACAGGAAACCGAGGCTACAATTCAAACAGACTCACCAAAATTGGTTCGGATGGTAGGGTCAGAATTTGGCATCAGCAATATGAAAGCAAGGATCCATCCTGTCTTGTATCAACGGTTCAGGCTGGTGGTGATGGTGCAATGGTGTGGGAGATTAATACCAATTCAGCATCGTGTCAATGCCACAGCCTACCTGAGTATTGTTGCTGACCATGTCCATCCCTTTATCATCAGTCAATCATCATTCATTTATATAGCACCTTACACAACCAAAGTTGACCAAAGCACTGTACACAATGGAATCAACAATAAATTAGTATGATCTTAATGATTTCGTCTGTGTGCAGTTGGTAATGATACAATTTGCAAATAATTAGATGTAGAAAGCCATTCTAAATAAATGTGTTTTAAGTTTGGCTTTAAATATTGGTAGCTCAGTGATGGAACGTAGAACAGTAGGCAAAGCACAATTTAGGACCTGCTACCGCGAAAGACCTATCACCCCACTCCTCACACCTAGACCGTGGTACCTCCAGTAGATATTGACCACCTGAACGAAAATCTCTGCCAGGCTGATGTAACGTTAAAGTGTCACATATGTAGGCAGGTGCAAGTCCGTGGACTGCACAGAAAACAAACAACAGGATTTTTAACTGAATTCAAAATTTTACTGGGAGCCAGTGAAGAGAGTAAAGAACAGGAATAATATGATTGTGCTTGCGAGTGTTGGTAAGAAACCGGGCAGCTGCATTCTGAACCAGTTGTAGGCAGTGGTGGAGCTAGACTTGTTTTCAAGGGGTGGCCAAAGGGTGAGCAAGGCTTTATCAGAGGGGTCCATATACAAATGATGAACGAAAGGAAACACATATTTTCTCTTAAAATTACCATTTCCAGTGGGGTGGCAGTAGGGGTGGCAAGGGCTCTGTTGGGGGTGGCAATTGCCACCCCTGCCCCCCCCCCCCCCCCCCCCTTTGGCTCCGCCACTGGTTGCAGGTGATGGAGCGATGCTTGACTTAGTCCAATGTACAGTGAATTGCAGTAATCCACATGTGAACTAACAAAGGCATGGATTGCTTTTTCAAGGTCATTATGGTTCAGAAAAGGTTTTACTTTGGTAAGGAGGCCGGTGAGTGTAAGTGGCCAGCACTTTAAATATTAAACATATGTTGTTAAAATATTTTTATTTAAACGTTATTAAAATAAGGTTATGTAAGAATACCATATATTGGTGCGTGTGCGTATGTTTGTGTGTGTGTGTGTGTGTGTGTGTGTGTGTGTGTGTGTGTGTGTGTGTGAGAGAGAGAGAGAGAGAGAGAGAGAGAGAGAGAGAGAGAGAGAGAGAGAGAGAGAGATAGCGTGTGATATTAGACTCACGATATGTTCCCACCCTCTCGCCTGCTTTTTAGAGGACTCCACACAAAAGCAAAACAGAAGTGTAACAGCTGATCAGACTTCAGGGGACGTCACCTTAGAGTCAGCAGCTTGTCAGCCGAGGGCGAGGGAGAGGAAGAGCGGAGCACGACAGTAACTCTTCACGCAGCGTTAACGCTTGATACAATTAATCGAAGGTTCGGTTCTACTGGCTGGCAGAAATGAACTTTGCCCAGCAAGTCAGTCTACTTAGATAAAATTAATAACTATTATTATCATTTAAGTTGTCCACACACAGACATTTGAAGATTTATTGAAATATTTTAAATATATCTATAAGTATCTAAACGGTTTTATAACAATGGGTGCGTGCCTGCGAGCGTGTGTGTGTGTGTGTGTGTGTGTGTGTGTGTGTGTGTGTGTGTGTGTGTGTGTGTGAGAGAGAGAGAGAGAGAGAGAGAGAGAGAGAGAGAGAGGGAGGGAGGGAGGGAGAGAGAGTGAGAGAGAGCGCTTGTGATATTAATCTCACGATATGTTCCCACCCTCTCGCCTGCTTTTAGAGGACTCCACATGGAAACAGAACAGAAGTGTAACAGCTGATCAGACCGGAGGCTTCACCTTAGAGTCAGCAGCTTGACAGCCGTGGAGAGAAAGGACAGCAGGATAACACGACAGTATTTACAGGAACTAAAGAGCGCTCTAGAGAAAGAAGACGGCTGGATCCATCGTTTGTAACAAAATATTAAAATGGTTATTAGAATTCTATTAATATTCTCAGCAAACGAGAAAAACAAGTAGAAAGAAGACCACCGGATCATTATTCACCTGAGAAAGGTAGGCGATAACCTACCGCATAACGCATTCATAACCTGCTAAATTAAATCATAAATAAACGAGGGAAGTGGAAACTGACATTTCTACGTTTCAGCGATATTGTAGCAAGTATTTCTGGATAGCAATATTAGGGCTACAAGAATGCAAAGATTTACAGTGAAACATGTCAAATGATAGTGTAAACTCGTCTAAGCAAATATTCCACGCTCTCTGTTCCTGGTAAGATTATTAATTAATTAATTTATCTATTAATTTTTTAATCAAACTGTGATTAAAGCAACGTGCTCCACAGCAAACCCTTTTGAGAGTGGAACCTAAAGTCATTTATTTTATAGCCGCTGCTACGTGGGCTTATCTTCATTGGGTGGACCTTGACCTCACGCTCAGGTCTTTAAGATCTCTGGAAAAAAAACAGTTCTCACCTTTTATCACCACATGCAGGTCTTCCCTCTTTCTTTCTTTCTTTCTTTCTTTCTTTCTTTCTTTCTTTCTTTCTTTCTTTCTTTCTTTCTTTCTTTCTTATAGTGGATAACTTGCACAGCTTGAATACATTTATCATTATTATATTATTTCCACCTTCCTTCATGATGCTTACTTTGCAGTGTCATGCCAACCACATGATGCATGAACTGTATAGGAACACATTGTCAGCATCTACCCTAACAAAGTTCAACCAAGTCTGTATTAATGGTCCACCTATTCAGTTAATTGACCTCACTCCACCCCCTGCTTTTTATTGTATTAGAACATTACATTTTGAGGACATATTACTGCCCATTTATATGGTATTGGGGCTTTAATTAACAATATGTCAATTTTAATGGAGTTTTATTGCATGTCATTTGTGTCTTATTACCACAACTGTGAACTGTGGGGAACACATGAAGTGAACTTTTCCAAAGAGTCTGTCTTTTCTGTTTGCTGTGTATGTGTGCAAGAGAAAAAGAGAACCAGTGACAAGCAATTTTACAAGAAGGCTGATGAACCTGATGACTTATGGTTCAACCCTCGGGATGCAGTCTGAGCCTTCAGCTCTGTGTGATGGAGTCAGTTCAAATGACAACTAGACTTGATGTTTTTCTCTCTTCTGTTCAGCATCTCATTGACTGAGCCTGTCTGTTGACTCACTGTTAAAACAAACCATTTACTTTGGTCACTAATGGCTCAGTAATAGCCATCAGCAAGGCCAAATAAGTTTGCCTGCTTATCCATGAGTGAATTTTAAGATTAACACAGTAACTATTAAGGGTTATATTTTGTGTACACAAGTATGTGTTCCTTGCTTTCCTAATAAGCAATATTTCTAAAAAATTCTCTCTTCTTCAGATGTTACCATAACACGACTAACTTGGATATACTTTCCGAAAATTTTTGAACTCTCTGAAAGTGACTGACGGCGACTGGTCCAATCGGCATCCCACCAATCCCCCTTTTCACCAGTCCCCTGCAAAAATGGCCACCTACACTCCTGCCCCTACACAAGAGTCCTCCCCAGAGGCGACCAATGGCTACCTGAAGACAAGCGGTTCTCAAGAGTCAATGAAGCTGAAGAAGGAGATATCCCTAGTCAACGGCATCTGCCTTATCGTGGGGAACATGATTGGCTCGGGCATCTTTGTTTCTCCCAAGGGTGTGCTGATGTACAGCGCCTCCTACGGCCTGTCCTTGGTAGTGTGGACCATCGGTGGGGTGTTCTCGGTGTTCGGGGCGCTCTGCTATGCCGAGCTGGGGACCACCATCACTAAGTCTGGCGCCAGTTACGCCTACATCCTGGAGGCCTTTGGAGGTTTCCTGGCCTTCATCCGTCTGTGGACCTCGCTCCTCATCATCGAGCCCACCAGTCAGGCCGTGATAGCCATCACCTTTTCCAACTACATGATGCAGCCCATTTTCCCCACCTGTATCGCCCCCTATGCGGCCAACCGCCTGCTGGCTGCAGCCTGCATATGTGAGTAAACACGCGGTATGCGTATGCACGGGTGTCTGTGTCCGTCTGCTTGTTATG